>NC_141757.1:12898146-13209646 GCF_982258835.1 Parasteatoda tepidariorum | reverse complement strand
CTATTGTTTATACCCAGTTCCCAAGTCTATTTCCACCATATTTAGATAAACGACGTGACGTAGTCTGCGCAAAAACTTAGCAAACGCCTGTGTAAATATTTTAATTTGTTTTATAGTGCTTCCAATCTGCAACGCCATCTAGTTGAGAACGAAACTTTAAATATCTGTTTCCGAATGCCTGGACATTTATGAGGACTTTTATGACAAATGCACCCCACTGTGATTTATTACATTCACACAATAGTCTTTTTTTTCTTTGTCATGCAGTCTTGAGTAATTAGATATAAATGCCCTAATAATTAATTTCTCCTGCTAGCAAGCTTCTCCAGTGACAGTGTTAAAAATACAGTTCGCAGTGCATTGAAACTAAAGCTCTCTAAGATAATTATAAAGGAAGTAAAGGAAGTTATAAAGGTATTTAGTGTTGATAATGGCGAAAACTCAACAGAATATTTTAATGGTTTTACGAACGGGTTCAGTACAGCATTATTAGATCGGACAATAGAATTCAATGAAAATGTTAAAACCACATCCAAACCCAGCTTCAATCGAAGGAAATATACTTGGAGAAAAAAAATTCTTCCTGTAGCTGACAAGAAAAAACCAGTTAAGATCACTCTTAGTTTAATTCAACAGGATACAGTGTCATCGAAGAATATACCTGTAACATCAAAAAGCACTTCTTTTTGGAATTATAATATCATGACACCAACTGAATATTTCAAAGGTGACAAAATCAAAACGATGAAGCAGCCGCACAAGATTCCTAAAATGCATTCTAAATATAAACTCTCCAAGACCTATACCCCTCGTATAATTACTTCTCATGCAAAAGCATTCGAGAACATTGGTTCTAATTTTAGCCAAACTACTGGGCGACCTTTAAAAACAACCGAAACATTTGTTTCTAGCAACCAAGAAAATAACAGATTACCTACAGATCATCCTTGGAGAGTTCCAACGCCTACAGATTATTACTCACACAGTATAAAACCTACAGATCACCACTCACACAATATAAAACCTACAGATCACCACTCACAGACTATAAAGTCTCCAGAATATCATTCGCATGTTGCTGAACATGCAGATTACAGTCTGGAGACACTCACTAGTACCGATTTCAATGCCACAAAATCCTCATCTGATGGAATAACCACTTTTACTAGCCAATTATCTCCCACTGAAGACTTTGCCGACAAAAAACACCAAATTGGCGAATTGCTGGAAAACAAATCCAAGCTGGTGGGGTCCTTCTACAAGGAAAAGAACTCTTCGGTAACCCAAGTCAAGAAGATAATAGAAAGCGACTGGCCATACGGAGAAACGAATGACAATCAAGATGCAGAAAGGTTCTTTCATTTTCAACAACTTAAAGCACCGCTTTTCTCAGGTCGTTCAGCTTCTAAAGTTGGTTGGGATTTCGTTACGACAGTCCGACAGCCCAGATGGTTTTTGAAAAAAATTCAAAATATTAGATTAAGGGATATTAATGAGACTGACGAAGAGTACAAAGGTAGTTCCACTACAGAAATATTTGATGATGTAACAATAAGTACTAAAGACAATCGAACAGATATGCTTAACCATGCAGAAGATATGGAAAAAACTCTTCTTTATTTAGATTGATTGCTTGTAACGTAATAAAGTCGTTTAATTTAAAGACGAATAGTATATAAAGAAATTAATCTGAGTCTCAATACTATAAAACATTTAAAATATATACTTTTTCCTCCAGCCTTCACTCCGACCTAATTTTTAAGTCGAAGTGGGTTTTCTAACAAGATAATGCCAGCCGTAACAGAGCTAAAAATAAGCAACTGTAAACGAGCTAAAAATGTAGCAACCGTAAGAGAGCTAAGAGTGAAGCCCTTTTTAACTATCCTCCAATAAGTCCTAATCTAAACTTATAGAAATATTTGGGGTGTCGTATTACGAGCCTCATAAGAGAATGGAATACAGTACTGCAACCGTAAAAGCCATCAAAACAGTATGGTTGAATATCGAATTAGAAAACGTGCAACATATTGTTCTTACAATGTATGTTACAATACAGCAAAAAAATAATTTATCAAATCAATAATTAACACGTTGAATGCCACGGGGGTCACCGGTGACCGGCGAAGCCAAGATTATTAGAAACACATAATTCTAGTAAATTTTTAATTTTTTTTATGTTATTATCGTTACTAAAATGGTTTGAGGAAATTAATGCATTATAGAACACACAAAAATAGTTTTATTTATATACACAGAGATACCAACCTGCTCCGGACAGCGAATAAATATTTTCAAGTGGTAGTTTATTAATTGTGATACTTGGTTTAATAAGCTCAATTTAGTAGATTTCTACCCACTACTATTTCAAAACAATTCGTAGGCTCATATAATTCACCACTTTTTTTAGATATGTCATGCTAAACCTTTTAAAAAACTAGCAAAATCTGTCTAATATTTGCAAATTTAGTTTGTAGTTATTTAGCCTTTAGCCAGACGGGCAAGCCATGTAAAATTAGAGTGGCATTAAACGTGTAGATAGAGAAAATTACATTATGACAATTCCTTTAAGATGCTTCATAATGAAGACAGATTATAAGTCATCTTTTTACTTTATTTTTCAATACAAAAATTTTTAAACGTAATCAATCATCTAACATCATTTCTAGAAAGAAAAAAAGAGGGGGCATCCACATATTTACTTATTATTATTATTATTATTTTTTTAATTTGGAGCCGCTTCCTCTTTTCTATGTTGCCAAACCATATCTAGAACTGCCATCTTGTACGGTTGTTGTAGAAATATTTTACATATTTTAAAAATAATAATTGAAGTTGGGAGAATTTTCTAAATATTGAGCTATTTCACCAACACTTAAAAATACATCTAAACTATTTTACCAGCACTTAATAACACTAAAAATAAATAATAAGTAGGTAGTGGTAAATTAATGCTTAACTAATGGATATTAGAGAGCTTTTACATAACGCTAACCTTATTTTCTACCCTTCAGCGACATTGTAATTTGTAGGGAAATTTTCGCATCGTTAAATCTTACAATTATTATTATATTTGAATTATTGATTTGTCATTAGAGTTAAAACATTTCTTTAGACATTAAAAACCCAAAAACATCTTCATTAAAGCATAAATGTTTTCTACCATTGATAAAAATTTTCTTGTACAAGTTGGCAGCTTGGATATTATGTAACGACCTTCATCTTATGATATTATTTTCAATGATCAATAAATATATTATTGCTAAATCACGTTTTTTTTTAATTTTCTTTTATTTTTGTCAAAATTCTAAAATTTCCAGCTATTGTCGTAATTTTTAAATATAACCATAACTAACAAAAAAAAAACTATTTCCTTCTAAACAACTTTAAACCCAATGATCAGATTTAATATCGTTCAAACGATTAATTTTTTTATTTTTATTAATTTCATTATGTTCAAACGATTTATTATTCATTATTATTTACTTAATAATATTCAAACAAATTATTATTTTTTATTACTAATTTAATAACGTCCAAACGATTTATTATTGTTTATTTATTATTATTTATTTATTATTGTTCATTTAATAATGTTCAAATGATTTATTATTTATTATTCTTAATTTAATAATGTTCAAACGATTCATTATTTATTTTTATTAATTTAATAATATTAAACGATTTATTATTTATTTAATAATGCTCAAATGATTTATTATTATTTATTTAACGAATTTTATCATTTATTTCAAAACAATCAATTCGGATAAATGAACTTTTTAATTCTAAGCAAAATTTTTTCCTCTCACTTAAAAAATTTTCGTGGTATTTATTGCGAATTGCGTTAAAAGGGAAAATAACATTAAGGAGTTCAAATTTACGATTACTCACCTGCTTATACTATTAGGATAATATAATCCTGATTGCGGCTACCCTCCACAGCTTCGACAGCCAAAAATCCAAATCAGTTGGGAAAAAACTGAAAGTTTATATAGATATTGTCTATTTTTGTAACTTAAAATATGGCTGCTCTTATAAATTAACCTATTTAAAGTGGGGCCTTCAATATTAATTGAAATTAAATTTAATAAACAATTAATTTAAATTAATAATTAAATTGCAAATTAAATTTAATCATTAAGATTGAGTCTTACTATGTGAGAATATGTTCATTAGATTAAAAGTTATTTATATTTTAACAGAACATTAGTAGAAAAAAAATGGCCATATCAAGATTTTAAGGTTTATAGATATCCACTAAATCTTCTTACCCACTGCTTTCTTACTTTACTACATCTCAATTCAATTGCGTCAATTCATAAATCAATCTCATACTCAAAAATATTTTAACAGAACATTAGTAGAAAAAAAATGGCCCTATCAAGATTTTAAATTGTAATGATGTTTATAGATATCCCCTAAATCTTCTTACCCACTGCTTTCTTACTTTACTACCTCTCAATTCAATTGCGTCAATTCATAAATCAATCTCATACTCAAAAATATTTTAACAGAACATTAGTAGAAAAAAAATGGCCCTATCAAGATTTTAAATTGTAATGATGTTTATAGATATCCCCTAAATCTTCTTACCCACTGCTTTCTTACTTTACTACCTCTCAATTCAATTGCGTCAATTCATAAATCAATCTCATACTCAAAAATATTTTAACAGAACATTAGTAGAAAAAAAATGGCCCTATCAAGATTTTAAATTGTAATGATGTTTATAGATATCCCCTAAATCTTCTTACCCACTGCTTTCTTACTTTACAACATCTCAATTCAATTGCGTCAATTCAAAAATATGTTAACAGAACATTAGTAGAAAAAAAATGGCCCTATCAAGATTTTAAATTGTAATGATGTTTATAGATATCCCCTAAATCTTCTTACCCACTGCTTTCTTACTTTACTACCTCTCAATTCAATTGCGTCAATTCATAAATCAATCTCATACTCAAAAATATTTTAACAGAACATTAGTAGAAAAAAAATGGCCCTATCAAGATTTTAAATTGTAATGATGTTTATAGATATCCCCTAAATCTTCTTACCCACTGCTTTCTTACTTTACAACATCTCAATTCAATTGCGTCAATTCAAAAATATGTTAACAGAACATTAGTAGAAAAAAAATGTCCCTATCAAGATTTTAAATTGTAATGATGTTTATGGATATCCCCTAAATCTTCTTACCCACTGCTTTCTTACTTTACTACATCTCATCTCAATTCAATTGCGTTTAAATAGAATTAATATTGCTAAACGAAGAACGATTAAAACCGCAAAAGAAAACCGCTTTTGCGACCCGCACCTAATCACTTGATATTGTTATGACCAATTCATCATCATGACACAGCGTGCGTGCCACTTATTAATATTCGGACGATATATCGCGTAAACTGAAACGCTGTAGATTTTATACGGCATATACCCACGCAAGCATTTTGTAATCCGCTGTTTTCAAAACGAGGCAGACCTTCGACACTTCCTGTCTATTGCAATGATCTCTGCTCGGACCCCCAACTTCCCAGTCTTTTGTTTTTCCTCGTTCTATTTTTGTTCTATTAAATTACACCGGTCCGTCTTCGTTTATGATCTGAATTAAATTGCTCCTAGACTGAAGGTGATATTTTTTTTCTTCCTTTTGTACACAATGAGAAACTGGATACGACTGGCGCATGTCCGTTTCTTTTTGTTCCTTTTTCGTTTTGTGGAATGAATTGCTGCAGTGAAAAGAGACTTCAGTCGAAAGGATTAGGTGACATGTTTCTGTGTTTTTTTGCAGTTGTGTTTCGATTTTTGAATATAGATTTAACGAAGGCAGAGATGGTGAACGTTTTCTGATTAGAATGCCAGTTGATTTAATGTTTTTTTTTCAAGTGTCATTTGTTAAATTTCTTTTTTTTTTAAAAAAATGTATCTGCAACAGGGTGCGTAGTGTTTTTAAAAAGTGCTTAAAGGTGCTTATTTTCGATTTTCGTTTTTTAAAAGCCCTTATAGGTGCTTTTTTCTTTGGGTGTTCTTAAAAAGGGCCTAATTTTCCCTTTTTCAAAATTACATTTTTCCTTAACCATGTTGATTTTCGCTACTAATTATGCAAAAAGACACAGTTCACATTGCTCTATTCTACGCTTTCACAATTAATTCAACTCCAAACTATTTCAGCGTATTGTCAGTACGTAGCGTATGAAGACACCATTCGTATTATTTAGAATTTCATGATTTTTGACAATTGTCAAAAACAATGCCAAAAGGTTTTTTTTTTGACATGACAGTTAAAACAAAGTAAAACCGTCAATTATAAAAAAAAACTTTCCAACTCTGCCTAATCATTATATTTTTTAAAGTGCTTAAAAATATTTTTTGAGTGCTTGAAAAGTGCTTAAACGGTGCTTATTTTTTGTTGAATAATTTGGCTACGCACCCTGTGCAAGTCCTTGCTTTGATTTCAAACCATAGAATTACATTGTGTAACTAGCTGCTTGCTGTTAACTAGCACATTTGTTGTTAGATAGCACATAAACGTAATTCAAATCTCAAACAATGCGATTTCTAATTAAACAATAGAATTAATTGATGAAAATACTTATTCACAACATCGTGCAATTTATAGTTTATTAGATTGTAAATATCTTCACAATATGTAATTTATTTTAATATCTGTGCCATTCGTTATATTTCTTTTTAAGAAAATAAATCTGTACGACCTAGCTTTGATTTTAAACCATAGAATAACATGGTGCAACTAGCTGTTTGCTGTTAACTTGCGCATAAACGTAATTCAAATCTCAAACAAAGCTGTTTCTAATTTTCGATTATACAGAAACTATTGATGAAAGCGTCTGCTCACAACCCCTGTGGCAGAATTTTTTCGAGCTATCCGTGACGCAACTCTCTAGCACTAATATCTTTCTGTATGATACTTTTAATAATAACACAAACATATATGTTACTAATTTAAAATAACAAAAACGCTGCGTTTACAAAAAAAAAAACTGTAAATATATATACATATATATTTTAAATGAACATGCAATAATTTTTTATTCTAATATTATATGTGATATTCTGGAATTTTGTTGGGAAAATGCTTTGTAAATAATCATCACAATCAAACGCATAATTAAAAATCATGAAATCCGTAGTAGACATTGCCGAAAAAAGTTCGACTACGAAGTTACGCTAATCGGACTCCTCAAATGCGTGTTTCGTTTCAAGATTAGGTTGTTGTAATAAATAATATCGTATAAAGAATCTCAGATTTAAAAATTATGGCGAAATCAATGGCAATAACTGCCAAAAATTCCATAAAATTATTGCCTTAAAAAGTAAATACTCAAATGCACGATTCGAATTTTCCATATTGTTCGAAATATATCGGGATATTTAAAAACTATGCGAAATTCAATATCAATAACAATCGAAACATTATATCGATGTACGATTCTATCGGCGTAAATTGAGCTCGTCCATAAGTGATTATCTAAATCAGTGTTTCCCAACCTCTTTCGTGCCATGCCCCACCTAAGCCTTTCTAAAAATCTTATGTCCCACTATGTAACATATACATAATTTTTAATATTAAAAAATTGAATTATTCACTTAAGAAACTTAAATGATAGGTTTTAGGAAGAAATCACTAGGAAATTGTTAAAGAAACACAGTAAATAAATTTTCAAAACATATAATGAAAAACTAAAATTCAAATTCGATATAATTTTAATAAGGATTTTTCTATAGTAATTTAATATTTTAATTTAGTGAGATCCTTGCGCTGGATGCTTGTTGAACAGAGATTTCATGTTAGGTTCCAATTTGGTTAGCTTAAGTCTCCTCGTTGTGTTATATCCAGACGATTTCTTTTTTTATCAGTAAATCATTTACAGCACTAAATCCATATATGAGCTAAATATGAAGATGGAAGCGGTAACAATAGTTTTCTTGCACATTTGGTTGAATTTGGGTATTTGATTTCTGTTTCCTCGCAAAGCCATGTCATCACTCCTTTTATATTAAATTAAGTTTCAACTGACTCCTCATTCTGCGAGTTCTTCTTGATACTGCATATTTGATATATCAGACAAATTCACTAACATTGGCTGCATCATTCATGATGGTTGTTGTAGTTAATTTACGTCGCACTAGATCTGCACAATGGGCTATTGGCGACGGTCTGGGGAAACATCCCTGAGGATGATCCGAAGACAAGCCATCACAATTTTGATCCTCTGCAGAGGGAATGGCGCCCCAGCTTCGGTAGCCCAACAACCTGCACGCGAAGTCGAGCACTTTACGGTAGAACAGTTTAACGAGGACCCATACCGCACACCCTCGGTCTCTACGCAGACTGATCCAAGTGGTCTCCCACCCGCACACTGACCGCAGACAGTGATGCTTGACTTTGGTGATCTTCCATGTCTTAACGATCAGTGCACTGCGAGACTCATCCATGTTGGAAAATCAATTTATTTTAAATCAGAAAATCTTTCTTTTAAATCAGTCAATAGAATTTTTTGATGACAATAACAAGTAAAGCGGTATCATTTACTTTACTTTTTTGGAGCCAATGAAACTGTTTAAAGTTTTTATTGTTAATATATTTCTGACATAACTCAATAAAGGTAATGAAACCAAATATCGTCGCTTTCGCATCAACAAGAATTTTATTTGTTCCTTGAAGTCGCTTATTTAATAAATTTAGTTTTTCTGAGATATCGGCTAAATAACTTACAAATGCTTTACTATCGACAGTTAACAGATACTTCATTTCAGGTTTGTCGCTTAAAAAATGACTAAGAGTATCAAACAGTTCCATAAATCTTTTCAAGCAGTTCCCTTTTGAGAGCCATCTTACTTCAGTGTGAAGTAAAAGTCACATGGTCTGCCTTTTGTTCTTCACAGAATAGCTTGAAGAGACGCTCACATTTGGCATTAGCTTTAATAGCATCGATACCCTTTATTACTGATATGTAGTACTTCATTTAGAACAGGCGAGATGTTTTTAGCTACCAAGTTTTCCCTGTGAATAACACAATGCACAAGAATGGATTCTCATCTTTCATCAATTTTAAGCAACCATTTTTCTTGCCCATCATATTAGGAGCACCATCACTAACACAAGGTGTGAATTTACACTTTTATACAAGGTGCAGCACAAGGTGTTATATTTTTCATTGGTATATTATTGACATCTAATTAGTTTTTCAGCTTATTATATATATATCTTTAGAGGTAATCTTTTACTGAACAACATTTATTCAGCAAAATGCCCTTTATCAATATATCTTACGTAAGTTATCAATACTGCCACACTGTCTATCAAAGTTGTTTCATCCATTTGCATTGAGAATTTTCCTGTTTTCAGCAAGTTGCTTTTCAATATCATCACTCATTTCGTCTATTCTTCAGATGCGAACAACTGCATTGTTTAGCGAGATTTTAAAGCGTGCGGGGGTCCACGCGAAGCCTGCCGTCTGCTGCAGGGAAGTTAACTTAACGACGCCAAAAACCCAGTTGAAATTTTGGTATCGTCAAACGAATTTATAATATTTATTGGCCGCAATTATTTAAGAATTTGCTTTTTTCTTTCAATTTTGGCACCGAAATCTAGCATTGCATTTAAATGGCCCGGAGCAAGAGGGTTAAACTCGGGTCGAGTCCATTTTCGAATTGCCCCCCTTAACAATCAAAATGCCCCCCAGTGGGGCGTGGGCCCCACGTTGGGAAACACTGATCTAAATGCATGATTCAAATATTACGTAAATTTTACATTGATGAGGTAATTTTACGAAGATTAAGTTGTAAGTTTCTGTTGTAAAATTTTTAAAAGAAAGTAAATTTTTACTTTAATACTTTTACTTTTAGTAAATTTTTTAGTAATTTTTTTTTTTTACTTTTCAAAAGAGAAATCTTTCAGCACGAACTCTGCAAGGTTCTGCAACAATTTCCCCGTGTTGCTGCGATTCTGCCACGGGACTCACAGCATTGATAAATTTACTGTTTATTGCATTGTAAATATTTCTTAATTTAAGATTATTATTATTTCTTTCAGTGTTTTCACTACAGCGCGAGAACGCGAGAATCTCGCATATTTTTTTCTTTTCTCGCATTAAAAAATTATTACTGCGAGAAATTCGCGCATTCTATAAATCAATTTCAAAATTCGCGAATTTCTCGCATTTTGGAAGAAGCTTCGAATTACGCTATTTAGAATAAAATCCGTTTCACTTTTCTTCCTGGATCTTTCATTATTTTCAACATTTGCTCCGTTATCTAGCTTCCCTATTTACCAGTATTGTTCAGAATCTTTTCGAACAACAGAACACAACCGAACCACGGAACCCCTTTCAGAACACATTTCTCTGCAACCACGTGTTTACCGTAGGTAAGGTTTTTTCATGTAAGACGTTCAAATTTTTTATGCACTAATGTAAGATGGACAAATACCTAGTAAAGGCAAAATCTTCTATGATGATGCAGCAAGAATATTCAATGCTTTAAAAAATAGAAGACGTTAAAAATGTATTATAATAAAAGAAATGATTTTTTTTCCAAGTCTATTTGTGTTTTTTAAGTTTTTGGAAATCTCACTTAACTTTCTGAAATCTCACCCTGTTTTTGAGAAAGGGTGAGAAATTCCGACCCATTTTTTTTTCTATGATGAAAACACTGTGTAATTTAGTTTGAACTCTCTCTTTACAATTCAACACACTTACACACTTTCCTAAAAAAAAACTTATGACACGTACTTCTCTTGTGAAGAGACAACGAGTCACCCTCAGTCTTGAAAAATATTGTAATATCTCCCAAATTCGTACTTGCTTCTGAATCCACCTATGTCGGCTTGCACCGACCACAGTGCTGGCGTAAAATATTCTCAGTGGTAGACGGATCATGGGTCAGAGTCCCCTTGTAGTCAGGCTAACCGTGGGAGGCTCTCTTGGTCTTCCTCTCCATGTAACGCAAATGCGGGTTAGTTCCATCAAAAAGTCCTCCACGAAGGCAAATTTCTCCCAATACTTTATCCAGGAGTTCTTGTTTTCTGGATTGGATTCAAGATTACTGCAGTCAAATTACTGCAGGCTCCGGCTGTAGTAAAATCTTAATTATTGAGATTCTCCATTCCACCACCTGTATTACCATATCGACTCTCAAAATTCGTGACGAATGGGAAAAATCGGCCCGATATTCGTTGTAATGTAACTCACGTGAGATGAAACATGAAATTTTGCATATTTTCAGAAAGATGTTTTAGAAAACATTCTCACATAAAAATGTTATTGATGCAGATATTGATTTTTGAATTATTTAAAATCAAATTTTGTAGGTAACGTAATTCAGTTAAACGTAAACAACAAGCAGGGAAATTATGATTTTTTGCAGCCACGTACTCATAAGTCTGAAAATGAACATTAGCAAAAATTTCGAATAAATTTTAGAGTTATTAAATACAGTTGGATCTAGATTCTTTATTTGTCAAATTCATAACTTAATTTTGCGTTTAATAGGTTAATTAAACTGCCCTTAAAAACATCAAAAAAATGTTCCGTTGTATTAAAAGAAACCTTATAATTAAGTCAGAAATTCGATATTCTATCACAGTGGTTACCAACTGGTTGGCCTGCGAAGTCTTTTTTTTTGTGGCCAGCGAACTAAAATATATTAGTTGACATTTTTTTGCGGACAATTTTCTTAAAAATCTATATGATTTTAAAATACTTTTCTTTCGTTAAAAAAAAAAACAATTTCTTCGTTTCTGTTAAATTTAACCTATCAGCGATTCAAAAAAAATTTATTTCTCAGGTTTTGCATCCAAAAAAATATTTATTCAAATGCAAAAATAATCGTGTATGTTGCTCTTTTTTTATTTCATTTTTTTTTGTATTTTGCGAATATAATTTATCATGTGCGTATCAGAAATTGTCTCGAAGAAATTCTCAGATTTAGTGTTTTGAAACCACTCATTTTGGACGAAATTATTTACATTTGTAAATTGTGTAGCCAGAATTTCTTTAATATGCAATTAAATATTTTTAAAAATCTACTTCTTATTTTAATTTGTAATTAAATATTTTAGTTTTGTACAACTCGATAAAAATCTGACAGAAATATTTAATGTTCCTTCAAACAGAAAAGAGTTCTATATAAAATTTTGATAAAGTTGCGGCCCGCCACTTGACTGGGGTTTTTAATTGCTGCCCCAGGTCTCATGCAAGTTGAAAACCCCTGCTCTATCACATCACTTTGCTTAACCAAATTCAATGATGTAAACAAATGCAAGTTAACAACCGAGTTAAGTGCAAGCCAAACAATAAACACCTCATTTACCACTCAATGTTTAAGTTTTTAAAAAGTTTCTGAACAATAAATAAAGTTACGAACAACACAATGTAGTTTAAAATATTTTTATTTCTATATCGGAATCATAAATACTAAAAACTACAATACATAAATACGTTTATTTAGACAAAAATTTCATCTGTTTCAAATGGGATTTCTAACTGATGCAAGTTATTTACAAGAAATATTAGAGCAAAGAAATCAAATGAAGCACCAATAGTCGAATCGTACACGAGAATCCATAGAACGTTTACGCGAGATTCTCTTAAAAAATAAAAAGTTTTCATATTAAAATACAAAGTTTTATCTTATTTACATCTTTAAGACAATGAGTACATTTTAAAAACAAAATTCGTTCAGTAAATTTGATATTTTTTTTACATATATACTAATAAATATACAGTTCACTTTTTTCTCACCAAACGATTTTATCGCTTGTTCGTGATTTTGCGAATATTCGCATTGTCGTTTTCAAAATGTTTTTTCTGTGGGGGAAGAACGTTGCGTTCGAATTCTCCAGGCATGTTGTTGTTGCCAGCAGGTCGATAATTTACGACAACATAGGCTTTATTTTGTCCTGGTATTCTGGCAACCCCCACGCCGATTTCTGTCGTGCTTTTCCATAGCAGCTGAGAAAACCTGTAGGCACCTGAAAATAAAAATCACATAAATATATGCATCAAACTTAGATAATTGTTTTAAATAGTTAAAATAAACGTGAAAAACTTTTTTAACTCAATTTTAATGCAGTAAAATTAGACATTTTCTTCCGAAAAATAAGTACCCAAGTTTTTGCTTTCTTCATAGAAACTATAAATGATGCCACCATCTATAGTTATGTAACTATAAATGATGCCATCATCTATAGCTATATAACTATAAATGATGCCATCATCTATAGTTAGAGAAATGATGCCTGAAAACTCCGCTACTCTCTTCTGTACACTTTCTAGAGGAAAATGAAGGTAATTTGAGGGGGGAGAATTAAATTTCTTCTTGCCATGTAAGTCAAGCATTGTATACAATGTATTTTTCACACAAAATGAACGTAACCCTTTTCGAGAATCAGACTATTAGTTACAAATTTATATGTGCTTCGTGTAAAAAAATTACAACTTTGTATTTGCACTTATTAACTCATCTTACATTTGCTATAAAGAAAAGTGAAGTACTGGGTCTTGTGTATTTTTTCCAGTTTAATCGAATGAAACCGAACTAAAGACTGAATGACAAAAGTTTCAAAGGGTTTCTTTTGTATGCCATTTTTGAATTGTACTTATTATGAAGAAACTCCTAATATCTTTAAAACTGTTTATGCTATTGACGCAAATTTCACATAACTCAGTTCAGCATAAAAAAAAATTGCATCTAAAATGTATACGCCCAGATAACCTCCAGATAGAACAATAAGAAGTATACTTAGGTACACGTCAAAAGTAGCACATGAAAATGCTTGTAACTTTCGAACTACTTATTCTATTTATACGGGTTTAGTCTCATTGTATACAACGTAAAAAATTTATAATAAAGGTTTTATGCAGCAGGAAATAAAATAGAATAGCAATGCATTCTCTGCAGTTATTAGGCCTAATCTTTAACCCTTTCCTTCTCGCTCCCGTGAAATTTCCGGGCTGGGGTGTTCAAGAGTAATGCGCCAATAAGAATAAAACTACTTTTTTTACCCGGAAAACATTTTATTTCTCATTTTACACACCAGATGGCAGTACCAGGGTATTTTTAAGGTAATTGTAGATAGTTAGTTTATTTTAAACTAGATGTCAGCACTAATCAAATACGTGTATTTGGCAAAATAGGCACTTTTATGAGAGTTTTCTTGAAAATTAACTGATCGTTAAGGGAATAACAGGAAATTAATAAAAAAATAAATTTTAAAATTTTGTTAAGTGTTAAATATTTCTTAAGTATGAATTGCTTTGAATCCATAATAATGAAAAGGAGGAGTTTGTGTGTGGGTATCTCATAATTCCAAAACTGAAATTTCGACACTATGTGAAAGGGAGGATTTTAACCCTCGGTCCTAATAGTCGTTCAAAAATTGAGAAAATGGGTGTTTTTCACAGTTTAAAGATTGAACATTTTTCAAATAAAATTTAGACAGTGGGATACTCTGAATTTAAAAAGATTACAGATATGCAACCACCTGACCACTTCAGAACCAGCTACTTTTTTTATGAACAAAATGGCATGTTAATATTCTGGACATTGCTGGTCGAGCTAAGTATCTCCGCATAAACTAAAATATTTATTGGCATGATGTTAAATACAACGCCGTATCGCATATCGAATGTGTTAAAATATAATTCTTTCTTGTCTACGTCTTTTATTTAACCTATATTTATTATTTGTTTATGCATTTGGGAAGAGTTGTTATCGACCATGTCAACATGAATTGGAATTTTATTTTTGTATAGTGGTAGACGCACTACAGTACTCCCCAACCAGAATTAAAGCTGTGATAGAATTCGATGAGGGATACCATTAGTTGATTCATTGCTGTTTTGTGAGAGGCTGGGAGAGCTGTATTAAGGTCACCGTACTTTTGAGTGCTGATCGTGAGAGCTGTATTAATTTCACGGTCGTGGTTGCTCCTGTGTTGCCTTTAACAGTCGAGTGAATACGTTGTACGTCATGTGTGATCGAGACTGAGTAGCAACAGTGCGAGGAGGTGGATGATGTCGCAGTCACAAGTAGCCAAGTCAACTGTTCAATGTGGACTATCCATTGAAGTAGGGGGTGTTCAAATCGAAGTGGTAGTTTCTGTCAAGGTAGGCATGTTCACATCACGTCCGGGTCACCAATATGGGGAGAGTTCTTGTCATCCTTCATCGATGAAAAGGTACCCCTAATGTAGAATCGAGTTAACATGCCTTATATACTAGAGAATTGGAATTGTATTTTTGTTGTGGTAGACACACTACACATTTATTATAACCGAGCAAAAATTAATTATGCTCTAAAGTTGCCAGATGCACATAAAATCTATATGGGTTTATGTTAAGAAATAAACCAAATATTTCTATGAGAAAGAATAAAGAATGTATGTCTTAAGGGAATTCATATTTGACGGACTATAGGCTTACTCGAAGTAGAATGAAAAGAACAGTTGCTAACATAAACGACACCACTCAATCAATATCCAAACCCACGCTCCTTGAGGGTATCCAATTTGTTTTTTTTTCCCATCATATATTTTAAAAATATCGATTATGCTATCTAGCTTAACCGCTCTATTTGATCAATAGAGTTTCAACGACAGTTATGGCAAAGTCTTTAATAATAATTATTTATGTTTGAACACTAAGCACAAGCAAAATCAAAGCTGAGTAACAACGTCAAATTATTACTTTTAAAGTTATTCGAAAATCTAGTGTATATTTTATAGTGTTGTTTATTTTTCAAGTGTTTATGTTTAAAGAAAACTTTCAAAAACTTTAGTGCAAAATTATTGGAGAAAACTTCTTGATTGTGGTAAATTTTAAAAATCTTGAAACTAACCACGAGCAATATAATTTTTCGGGTGGTAAAGGACCTTGAGTGTAATTAATCTTTATTTTTGTGAACTTCTAAAAATGTGTTTGGCTCAATCTAATACTGTAAAGTCACCAGGAAAGAAGACCAAAAAAAGCTTGAACTTTTTGAGATTTTTTCTAATTGGACACAAATAACGTCATAGGTCGACTCTGAAGCCCATTAGGTTTGACTATGCGCGAGACTTTGCTTGCAGATATCCAATTAAATTTGATTTAAATCACACGGTTAGGCATTATCACTTCTTTGGTTGCAAGTACCCAATATTGGTGGAATGTTCCTTTTATTATTATTTTTTTTAATGACTGCGTCGTGTTCTGCTGTGGAATGGAAAAATCAATAAAAGCGACAATATTAGAAATTGAGGTTTTTATACATTTGGTATCTTTCGTATGTTAAGCTATCCCATTGCAAAAATTTTCTTTCAAAAGTAAATTTTATTTTAAATTTTTTTAAACATTTTATTTTAACGTTCATTATTGCAATAGGAAAAAAGTAATTGTTAAACCACTTTTCTCTACATCAATTGCACGATAATATTTAATTAATGGTGATTTAATAATTATTTACTTTTTATTATGCTCCTTAACAAAAACAAGCATTCAGCTAAAGACACATAAAATAATTTATAATTAAAAATTATTCTCTTTTTTTTTTTGAAAGTGATAAATTATAACTCTTAAAACCCCATAAAAATTTCCGAAGAAGAAAATAAAGTAGAGTTTTACTACTTTAATTACCTTCTTCTATTTCAAAACATTCCTAAATTTTATTTTTATAACTTAAGCAGGAGTAAGGAGAAATTCGTGAGCCGTTAAATTAGAACGTGCTATGTATTAATAATACGGCAATTCTAAAATGAGACATTTTGAAAGATATTGAACTGATTAGTTTCTTACCTTTAAAATTAAATATAGTTTTTGAATCATGCAATTACTAATAGCGACATGTCCGTTCTTTATTTGGAAAGTAAGATGGGAATAATATTTTTTAATCGTGGGTGTCTCGTTAAAAGTTGAGAATATTTTACTAGTAGAAATATTTTTTTCCTACATTAAACATGAATGTTTTTCCATCACAATTGCGAACTTAAATTTATAATCACTTTCAAGATATCAAACACTGTTGCTTTTAAAAACAATTTTTTTTTTAATCATCGGTAGTTGAAACTATTTTATCAGTAGTTATGCTCTGTTCAGAAGTGAGCTGTTATTGCTAAAAAAGAAATGCTTTTTTTATAGTTCTGATTTCTAATAATAATTATTTCACAATTCTTGCAATTGCAAGTGTTACTTTTAAAGATTGTTTATAGTCTGTTACTCTTTTATTTAGTATGAGCTGTTATAAAAATGACTGCTCTACAATTGTTTGGCGCTCATCAATATATATTACGAAAAATTTAATAACCCTTATGAATGAAACAAAATTATCAGAAATATTTTATATATTATAAAGGCAGCAGCCCGTTGTAGGCCAGTTGGTTCATGGAAGTTAAGGTTCCCCAATTTTATGACAATTTCAAAGTCATACAATATGGTCATGGACCATATTGTATGACTTTGTCTATATAGTCCACCTTTACTAGCCAGACTAGCTGGTACCCATTGATGTGAAGTTGGGTGGGCTTCATGCCGCCACTGAGGATCAAACCCCAGTTTCTTTACTGGAACAGTTCAGTGCCTTAACCACTCAGCCATCACGGCTCAAACTTCGTTAACTTAGAATGATGTAAAGAAAAACTACTGGATAAAGATATTAATGCAAAACTAGAAAGTTACCAAAAAATTATAAATAATTTAAAGCGTATAAGTATAGTGTTAATTTTCAAATTACAAAAATGGAAACTGAAACAAAACTTATGAACAAAATTAGGGTGATCATCAGAAATATTGTCAGAAACTAAATTTTAAATCATTTACAGACATTAAGTTCACCCGAGTTTTAGAAAAATTTATTTAGGCGAATAAGTACCTCTTTTCCAACCTGGCTTGCTGTAGTTGTAGTTATTTATTTCCTTGTACCATTCTTTGACAATTTGTTCACCTTTTCTCGATGGTTTTTCCAAATCTACGAGAGAGATATTTTCACCTAATCCTAAAGATAAGAAAAAAAATATTTTAATAATATTGTAAATTAAAAAAAAAAGATTAGAAATGATAAAAAAAAATCTTTTTTTTTTTTGAAAATAAATTTAACCTCTTCTGCTCTCATTCGAACGCTTTTAATAATTATTCTTGGAAAAAATAGAAAAAACAAACAATAAAACCAATTATTCCAGGTTAGGTATCAAACAATCAAATATGACAATTATTCCAGGTTAAATAGCAAACAATAAAAAATTACAATTATTCCAGGATTAATAATAAACAATTATGTCTTCAGGTCGAACAGCAAACAGTTACTAAAAAAATATTTTGGCATTCTTAACCCATTTTTAAAATTTATATACTTTTTGTACGATTTTAATATTTGTAACATGTTATATAAATAGCATTTGAAAGCTAGAGTTACGCAAAAAAAAATTTATTTCATTTTATCTATGAATAAATTCTGATATTTTTTTAAATGAATAAATGACGTACTTTTTGTTTAATTTTATCTTGTTTCTTTCTAAAAAATATAATAGACAAAAATTTTTTTAAGTTTCTTAGGATCTTAATGGCCTCTCAGAGTCTAAATACAAAGCACGTTTTGAAGGGACTAAAGTAATCGCTGTTACAAACTAGTTATTAATTTATTTTTAGTTTTTAAAAGTAAAACTAGAAATGAAAACTTTAGAGGAAAAAATAAGTATATTTTATTAATTTAATTATAAAAATATTTAACCATTCACAATTCAATGTCAATGAAAATTATAATAAAACTACACAATTTGGTAGAAAATCGAGATTGCTCCATTTCTTATTTAGTTAACCATCAAAGATGCTTTGTTTTTTATTCTACTGTTGATTAATAATCTAATCCATGTATTTCAACCTATAAGAAGTCAATATATTACACATTTTTCATTGTACTGTAGAATGATAATGTATTTCACGATTCACATTCTATTGCATAATTGCAACATATTTCACTTTTCTCATTCTACTGTGAAATGACAAAATATTTTACATTTTATATTTCTCTTTTTACTGTAGAAGGCAATATATTACCCATTTCTTTTCATTTTACTGTAGAGCAGTGATTCCCAAAATGGGTTCAGCGATACAAATTTTATTTCATTAAAAAAAAAGAAAAGAATGGTGCTTAATATATTCACATTTTCCTCGAAAAGTTTACAATTTATTGGTCATTATGTTTGACTCTGCAAGGAAGACAAGTCAACATATTGTAAGCAAAAGATAAATTGGTTGCCTTTTCAAGGAAAATACAATATTGGATTTCAGCTGTGGACCTAAATAACTTCGAGTGTTTCCAGACGCTTAGTCAGAGCCTGACAAAGGCAGGGGCATACGGGGCAGTTGAGTCCACATCACTGGGGTCCCTCAAATCGAATTGAAAGTTTATTTTAGGTTTCCTTCTTTAATGAACTTTTTTAAACAAAATATCAGTACAGTGTAAAATCCGTCAGCTTTATGTTAGCTTCTTCAACAATCTATCGTATGAACACAAAAAATCTATATTTTGTTAATCCATGGCTTTCTAGTGCGGAATTAAACAAAATTTTCGCAATTACGATGGACAAATTTGACTAATCGAAAGCCTGTATATCGCAACACTTTTACATATCGCAAAATACGATATGTTTACAAAAACACAGGCTTCTGTTTGGCTTAAGTGAGCCATCGTAATTGCAAAAATTTAGCTGAATTCCGCCCTAATGTCAAAAAGGATATGAATTTTTCGCAGCTAGATGACAAAGTTAACAATCAGAAAACTGCATTCTGCATGATGGACAAAGAATCGTCAGAAAGTTAATAAAATGGACAGAACGATATTTTGTCTGACCATTGGAGGGGGAGGGGACTTAATAGCTATTTTAGGTTCTAGTCAATTCTCTTGTTATAGATGTATAATGAGGTGAAAAACTTAAATACCTCTATAAAGTTCAATTCTTCATTACAGAAGTAGTGAAGCAGAGAGGGGGCCGCCAACGAAATTTTTGCCCTGGGCCCCAATTAGGCTAAGCCGGGCCCTGCGCTTAGTGATTTTCTCGAAGAATCTAAAGTGGATTTAGATATGGATGATGGTATAAAATCCATGATGGTATAAAAATCCATCTGTCCAGTTTACAGCAATCACTCAGTGATTATTTTCCAAGCCTAGAGAATCAAGATAATTACTGGGTACAAAATCTTTTTAAAATAAAAAATAAAAAACCAATAGGATTTCATTCAATGGATTATGAAAATTTGATGGAATTGAGCTCGGATACACAATTAGATGCCAAATTTAGAACACTTTCACTAACAATATTCTGGTCTGATGTGTTCGATGAACGTCCAAATTTAGTAAAAGAGACTCTATTCGAATTCTATTGCCGTTTGCAACTACTTATTTGTGCGAAGCTGGGTTTTCAAAATATGTTGCGATAAAACCAAATATCGTAACTAACTTAATGCTGCACCAGATGTGCGAGCTCAGTTATCAAACCTAATGCCTAATTTTAAAAGAATCATGGAATCAAAGAAGCAGGTGCATCCTTCACATTAAAGAATTTCCATTTATTTAAGTTCATGTTTGGTATTTTTATTAATTATTTCCATGATTGCTTTTTTTTTTAGTTTTGTTTAATTCAATAAAATCTGAAATACCAAAATAATACTTGTTTCATTTAATATCAGATATTAAATTTTGAAAAGTCGTTGATTAAAAATTATCCAGGGTTCCGCGATTATTGGCAACAAATTTTGGGGTTCCACGACCAAAATAGTTTGGGAACCACTGCTGTAGAGTGATAATAAATTTCATGTTTCTTATTCTACTGTACAATAACAATATGTTACATATTCTAGAGTAGAATGGCAATATGTTTCATGTTCTACTGTAGATTGATACAACATTTCATGGTTCTTATCTTAAATGTTTAGATTACAGTATATTGTTGATTATTTTTACTGAAATAATTTAATATCGTCAAGGAAAAATGATAATCTGTTTTATAAGTCTAACATTGAATAATTATAACAAATCATTTGTGCAATAATAATAACAAGTGAGCTATTTTAGCATTGAACTGTCTGGTGATTAACGAAACACTGAATTGCTTTTAAGAACAAAAAACAATAGATACGTCGGTCAGACATAAGTAAATGTATAAAAAAATATATATAATTACCTGGATTTTCACTGTACTGTAGAAATCCTTTCTCGGCTAACTTAGCTGCCCATGACTGGGCTATGTCACTCAGTTCATCGGACATCAATAACGGTGGACATCCATGCATCGTCCTGTAGTTGTTATGGGCATTGAAAGTATCTCGTTTGAAAGCTTCTAATTCAACAGAACCTGCGAAAAAGCAAAATTAAAAAAAATGTACAGGATTAGCCGCAGCAATAAATAAATATCCATTCTCTCCAACAAAATTCCAAATTATGATCAGTTACAATAGTTATTAGTTAAAAGAATTCTATATCATTAGTAAGTAAAATTAATTTTAAACCATTACCAATCAAATTCTGAATTGCCGACAGCGAAAATTCTGAATTGCCGACAGCGAAAATTCTGAATTGCCAACAGCGAAAATTCTGAATTGCCAACAGCCTACCCTCCAACTTATGAGGACTTTGAAAATAATTCTTTCTAGTGATAGCGAACCAAAGTAGAAACTTTTAAAGCAAATGGATCTCTCATAAAACTTTTATCAGAACTTAAGAATATAGCCATATGGCCTGCACTTTTATAAGTAATAGTGGACAAGTTACGCTAAAATTATTTTTTTTTAAATATTAAGACATTAATTTTGCTACCGTCTGAAAAGAAGATTTCTGAAACTACGGAAATTCCGTAGCAGTTGGAGAGTATGCAACAGTGAAAATTCTGAATTGCCAAACAGTAAAAATTCTGAATTGCCAAACAGTGAAAATTCTGAATTGCCAACAATTAAAATTTTAAATCATGAGCAGGAAAAATTACATTACACTTACAAAAAAACATCAACGGCGCTAAATAACTGGAAAAATATTTTGAATAGAAACACTTTTCTGAAGTAGATATTTAATGATTATTATAGAGCATAAAATGAAAAAGTTAAAATTTAGTATTAAATTATTTTTATGCAAAATTTAAATTATTAGTTCAATAGTGTTTTCTTTTTAATCGGGGAAAATGGGTACATAGGCCTTCTTTAAAACTGGGTCCAACTACATTGTTATTCAATTCCAACTATTAGTTGACACGCTCTCTATATATCTTATTCAAATTTTTAATCGTTAATAAAATACTTTTCATTCATCCATTTATGTTCAGATAATTTTTTTTAAACTTGTAGAGGATGAAACTTCATGTTAATACACGTTTTTTCAAAAGTTTAATTCATTTATTAAATTTAAATAATTTTAGTGTTATATGGGAGAAAAATAGTAATTATTTAATAAAAAGTAACTAAAATAAAATTTTTAATTTTCGCCTTTATTCAGAATGGCATGTATTTAAAAAAAAAAATTTATTCGCGACATTGTTTTAGAACAGAAAAAATAACTGATTTTCGTCACCAGCTGTAGTTAAAGTTCTCCCATTCTAGCCATAAATAATATCTTCCAATTACATCGCGGATGTATAAAATGGGCAATTTTTTTCCCTTCTTTCTCTCAAACAACTCCAAGTATTCGATAGTTGTAGCGCAGAAAAAAAAAGAAGACACGCTTATCCAAGCAAAAATCTCTAGCTTTCCCAGAAAATCCGTGTTTACTACGTGTTAGAGATACTCAGGAGAATACAGGAGCTTGTTAGGAAAAATAGACACTGCTATTTTCATACAAGTACAACAAAGCGTAACTCATTTTTTTTCTGGGTATCTCGGTTTAACTCTGTTATCGATTTCATCAAAAGTTGTTTTACATATTCAAAACAGACCTTCAAATAAAAATGAGCAAATATACACGCACAATTTACTAAATACGTTATACGTGTATGCGTTTAGTTAAATGTAAAGTTTAGTAAAATAAGAATCGGGACGGGATTACATACACTGTTAGAATTTTTATTCTAAAATTACGGGGAAATAACCGGTAGTAATCTGTTTATCGAATTAACCGTAAAGTTTACGGTAAAGAACATTTTTTAACTTTACGGTTTTGAAACCGTCTTTGTAACTGTATCGAATTTATATGATGGTAGCTATGTTTTGAACTGAAAGCTAGCATCTAAATGTGCATTTATTATTTTTAATATGTTTCGTGTAATAATGTTTAGAATTTTTCCTTAAACAAAAATCAATATTGAACAATATATTTAGTTTTATTTCATTGTATATTTGAAATTTTATGAAGATTTTAGTTCAAGTCACAAATAACAATTATTGATCTAGAAAAAAAAATTATTTCGATAGTTATGTATTACAATTTACTGTAGAGCTGACAGCGTAACAAACAAAATTGCAGTTTTACGCTCAAATTTGCCCTTGTTTTGAAAAAATTTATAAATTGTTAAAGTTTTCTTCAAACTTATAAGTTTAAGACCCCTACTTACCAAAAATAAAATTAAAATTTTAATTAAGGCTTTTTCTAAAAAAATGTGTCGAATACTTTAAATCAGTCGTTCTCAATGGTGTTCCGCGGAACTATAGGTAAATGGGTTCCCCGAGTTTGCAAATTTTTTATCAAGTGGATGAATTTTGGAACCTCTGAATATATTTAAATACAACTTATAATTCCTAATTTATTTAGATTTCCAGTTGTTTTTATGAAATTATTGCAAACATTAATGCCAATAAAATAGAAAGGGTATTTCTTAAAAGAAAATATTATATTTATAACTAGCCGCCTAAGGCGGCCAGATGTCCGCCACGCTAAAGGTTTTCACAAATAAAGTTTTTTAAAACATAGCAGGAAATCTGAAGATTAGTGGACAATTAAAGTGTTCCTGTCCAGCAATTTTGTCTTCATATCCAGTTCTGCTGCAGATGTGTTATAGCTCTTGAGGATGTTTGAAATTATATGGCTACAACGCTTAAGAAAAAAAAAAAACTAAAATGCTAAATACATGAAAAGAACACGAAAACGAATAAATTTTTTATGGTATCAATTTCTATTTCTATATAATTTTTCATTGTATCAAATTCTATTTCTATATCTGTTACGTCAAGCACTCAGGTATTATAATTTGATCTAGTTGTGCTTGTATAATTTTGATCTAGTTGCGCTTTCTACGTCATTTTGTTAACATATCGTTTGGTTTGTTATTTAACATCGTTTGGTTTGTTATTTCTAAGTTAACTTTCAAAAAAATGGCTGGCATCAGCATTTTTATTCTTTAAGTTGTTTATTTTTTCTTTTGGAATTCGTTCCTTTTTAACGAAATGTTTTTCAACCTAATCGAATTCTTTGCCGACTGTTCTCTGTATATATAAAGAAAATAAAGTAAATATCTTTAAAGTGTTGTGAAAAGAATTTTTAGTTGTACAAAGTACTACAATATCGCTATAAAAATTATCGTCTTCGCTTAAGAAAAAAAAATAGAGCGTGGAAGGAAGAAGAAAAACTTATTATAACAATTATGAACAGCGACAAATATATCAAAGCGAAGCGTTCTATTTACGTATCGAATATGTTGCCACATTTTTAATACAAAAATTAAACTTTTCTCCACTTTAATAAATGTAAACTAATGCGAACTTTACAATTAAATTATTAATTCCTTCGTATATTATTGGTTTAAGTTGTCGAAAATTAATATTTCAATTGTGAGGTTCGCATTAGCATACATTTATAAGAGTGGGGAAAAGTATATGCATTTTTTAATAGTTTTTTGAATATGACTCTTTGAAGACGAAAAAGCAGACGAAAAGCATAGACTTACAAAATGACTGATAACTAAATAACTAATCAAAATTTTTGAAAAAGAAAAAAAAATACTTCTTCATTATGTCAAAACACAATTATGGGCCGAGTTTCGTGCCCGGCCGAGGCTTCTGGGGCGATATATTGTGATTACAGACACACACACAGCCGCGTTTATTATTATGTATAGATAACAATATGTTGAACAAATTATGAAAAAAAACAAGCATTTATAAAATATTGCTTTGGAATTTTCTTATCACGCTTTTTAAATAAAAATAAAATAACTCTTTAATTTAGAAATATGTTAATACAGTACAGAACCCGTTATCCGGAAATCAGAAAACCGGAAAACCAAATAACCGGAACGAAATTCGATAAATTTTCCCGCCATTTCTAAAAAAATTTTTTTTTCCTCATAAGATTTTAGGATTTTTCTTTCTTTTTTGAAAGATGTTTACCTTACCATCATTTTGGAAATAATCATTAGTGTATTACTTCATCGTTTTTTCTTCTTTTTAAGATTATTTCCAAAAAAAAAGAATTTTTTTTTTAGTTGGGTTTAACAATAAAAAAACGGCTTTTTGTAGCGATTCAGAAAACCGGAAAAATCAGTTATCCGGAATAGCGATGGTCCCGATCGTTCCGGATAATCGGTTCCTTACTGTAACAGTTTTCAACGCAGTTTTCAGCTCGAAGTAAATTATAATCGGGCTTACTTTATCCAGTCATGTTTGTCCACCAGAAACAGATTCATCACTAAACTAAATATAAAACAAGGACTGCAAATTTAACTGTCGGAAATAAAACCTAATTTAAGATTATTAATGAGAAAACGGCGAAAATTCATCTAATTAAATATTTTAAAAATAGTTTTTTATAGGTTATAACGTTATTATTTTAGCAAACATCATTTATTAAGTCGTCAAAAGAAGGTTGATTATTTAGGGTTTCATAGCCGAAAAAAATTCGGAACCACTGCTTTAAAGTAATTTTTTTTTCACTTTTCTGATAGTAAAATATAACTAAAATCTTTCAAAATATCCTGGGTTTAATTTTTCTACTATTGCTGTTGCCTTAGGCCAGTGTTTCCCAAAGTGTGGTACGCGTACCCCCAGGGGTACGGGAGCAGTTTAGTGGGGGTACGCGTTCTTATGCGAAATATCTTGCCACAAACGAAAATTTCAAAAAGCTTTATTTAAAAACAAGGCTAGTTATGAAAATTTACGATTACGTATTTTTCTATTGGTTATTTTTTGCAGAGTTAACAGTTAATTAGTGGTGTTAACCAGCCAGTTGTGATTTTTAACTTTTGTGCAATTTTTTTCTAGTATAAAATACATTCATTTTTTTTTATTAGTGGTACACAGAGTTTCGGAAAATTTAGAAAGGGTACACAAAAGTCATAAGTTTGGGAAACACTGCCTTAGGCCATTAAGATAAGGGTTGTGATTGTTCTTTTCTTCAAGTAGCGCCATCTATGGCCATGAATTCGACTTAAGTCACACCCATACGTCACAGACTTTTATAGAGTGGACCCATTCATACATCCATTCAATCATTCATCCACAGATCGCAATTTTGACCTGAACCAGAGAACGATTAATCTCCAATTCAGTACCCCCAGAGGAGTTGATTTATGGGAACATAGAGGACTTTGTGAATCGACAGATTTAACGTGACCCAGTCACCATTAACTACACGGGGAGTCTTCGTTCTTCTGGATTCGAACTCCTGTTTACTCGAACGCGAGTTCAGCTCCCTGCCAACTAGGTTATCCCGGCTCTATTTTTTCAACAGGATGAAATATATTGTTTTAAAATGCAATTATGATGAAAGCCTAAAACATCAACAGTTTCATCATATGGGGAGAAAAAAAACTAACAATAAACCTTACATTGCATGCTAATTGAGTTCGGAACATATTTTAACATTCGAAAAGGGAACTAATAGAAGGTTTCTAATAAAAAGGAATTCAAAATTTAATATTTCCGCGTCTGGGACACTTTTAGAAAAAGGAATTTATCTATCTTCCAAACAAAAGAATAAACAAAATAATGAAATGAAACAAATAAAATGTAAATTGATTACTCCGGGGGAAAAAAAGTAACAAAAAAGTCTCAATTGTTCTTTTCACACTATTCAAACAAAGGGATGAGTCATTTTCTTTGAAATGCTAAAGTGAAAGTGCTATAACAAACAGTGAGTGATAATGATACTAAAACTAGAACTGATTTAACAACAAATGCTTCCGTGCAATTGGTTATTAGACAAAACATTAATAGAACGAAAGTGAAAGAATTTATTCGATTGACCGATTTTAAATTCAATTATTTCGGCATTCTGTTTTTCTCTTTGGTTTATGATAAAAATCAGATAGTTAAAAAATGCCATAGTATAATATATAAACCTAGAAAAACAATGCTACAGATTAATTCATAATTTTTTTTTTTTTTTTTTTTTTTTTTGGCTCAGTCCAATCTCGGTATCACGAATTTTACGATACCACGAAAAATTCTGCTTTCACTACTTATTTGTTATGATATTAACCAGTTAATAGTAAAGTGCGCAAAAAGAAAAAATAAATAGAAGACTAACTTTTGATTTGGTGATTGGATTTTCTCTTACTACGATGCAACCTTAAAAACCTTAAAAATGCCGATAATTTTCACCGACGTTTACTTTAAGTTATGAAATCAGACACAAGACAGAAACGTACATTCTCTTATGCCTGTTTTTTTTTTATTTTATTGATTCAGATTCTATAACCTCAAAATATGGTTAGTTTAAATGTGGAGAGTCAGAAATCTATGTTATTTGGACCTTTTAAACATTTCTTAATACCACTGAAATTCTTAACGAGATTAAAAAAATGTTTAAACATACTTATGAAGATATTTTTTTATATGAAATTAGATAAATTAATTGTTAAAAATTATTTTTTTACGGTTAATTTAATAATTTGTCAAAAAATATTTTAATATGTAAAATCTATCATTTTTCTCATTTCAATTTAAACAAAATCATTTTTAATGACAAAATAAAAATTTGAAATTACGAAATAAAAAATAAGTTATTGCTAAGTGACATACAAACTGAATGTATTGCAGTCCTCAAAAGCCAATTTTCTTTCTGCGGCGAAGGCCTTTTATCAAAAAAGTGGGGCACCTTTACTGCGAAATATATTCTAAAATCAGTATACGTTAAATAAATTTACTATCAAAACAAAAGCCAGATTCATTACTTTCATATTTGCATATAATTTTATGTAATTTAAATAATTAAGATAGAAAAAAAAGAGTTTTAACGTAAGCTACCAGAAAAAAAAAATTCAATAAATAATAAGCTAAAGAGTTTATTATAGTAATTTTGTGTTAGCTAATATTTCTCATCCAATTGTCGGGAATTTATACGTTAATTCGATACATTCTTTCCTTTATCCTCGAGAAAGTCGAACAAAAGTTTCTGGAAAGTTCGAATGTTTATGAAGTTATTGGTGTTTTGAGGGGATATGGGAAATATCCACATCTCCAGAATGAACGATAATTGGATTGGTTCTGTTCCATTATGGAAAATGATTCGACAATGATGCTGTAATACATTCCATACTATTCTGAGCCAGTGACTTAATATTATCGTCACAAATTCGAATACGAAAATAGAAGAAATTGTACTAATATAAACATTTTAGTAGCATGATTATATGAAATTACTTTTCAGCAAAAATATTGCATGATATGCACGATGTAAATGCATGCAGAGTATTTGATATCATATAATCTCATAAAAAATCGGAATTGGAAAAAAGTTGAAAATTTCTATGGGACAAGATTGAAAAAAAAAACATTCTTGAAAAAGACAATTACTGTTCGAAGATTCATGCGCTACCTGTTTTAAATATGTTACATTTGTAACTTCGCCAAAGTCTAACAATCATTTAATATTTGTTTCACACGCTAAAAGCTTAAATCCTGTTTTAAGAGCTTAACCCTTTAAGGATTACTTAACTAATTTGAATTTAAGTACTCTTAAAATGAATCAAAAACATAATTCTTAGATGATTTTTTATTTCTATTCTTTAAAATATGATGTAAACAGTGGTAGTATTTTTATTTCATTATTTGCATTTTTCTTAAAACAATTCTATTTACTGTTATGTATTTAAAATAAAAAAAAGTATTATAAATATATGATAAGGTGAATTAACACGTTGAATGCCACGTTAATTTAACATGGCTTGCCCGTCTGGCCAAACGGTAAATAAATACAAGCTAAATTTGCAAATATTAGACAGATTTTGCTAGTTTTTTAAAAGGTTTAGCATGACATATTTGAAAAAAGTGGTGAATAATACAAGCCAACGAATTGTTTAGAAATAGTGGTGGATAAAATTCTACTCAATTGAATTTATTAAACCAAGAATCACAATTAATAAACTACCACTTGAAAATATTTATTCGCTGTCCAGAGCAAGTTGGCATCTCTGTGTATGTAAATAAAACTATTTTTGTGTGTTCTATATTGCATTAATTTCTTCAAACCATTTTAGTAACGATAATATAAAAAATTAAAAATTTACTCGAATTATGTACTTCAAATAATCTTGACTTCGCCTGTCACCGGTGACCCCCGTGGCGCTACGAACAAGCTCAGTGCCGATCACCGGTGACCCCCAATGGCATTCAACTTGTTAACGCTACATCGCTATAGGGTTCTTTACAACTTTTTCAATTTGTGTAAGGTGACAAAAAAAAATTTCCTTTCTTTACTTGCATTACAATCGTATCTTTACTAGTAAACAGATGAAATTTCATTTCAGTACAAATTTCTGGGCATCAGAAAGTTAATTTAATCTAAATAGACCAACGCTTTTTTTAAACTTAGGGGCACATCTTTTATTACAGAAATATACAACATCCACATAACTAATATCTACATTTAAAACAATTTCTTCCCTAAAAATAGTCTGAGAATGTTTTATACGAAGAAAGAAAATAAAATATGCAGACTTTCCAAGAAGTTGGCTTTCTCTAGTTTCATCTAAAAGCCAAATAATCTCTACTTCTGTATGAAAATGGACTCTACTCTCGGTTTCAGTATAAGATACCGTAATTTACAAAAATGGAAATGTACCATGCAGTACACGTAGTGTCGTGTTAGAACCTTGAATAGAATACAAAAAGATTCCTTGAGACTAAAAGTTACTAAACTGGGAAAATGTGAAACGAAAAATAAATGCGATTTATATTTTTAAACTAACCCACTACATCAACAAAACAAAAAGATCTAAATGGTAAAACGTAAAGCCAAATACTTTTAACACATCCTTTAATCTTGCTAGGTCCATGACATCACGGTTAAAAAAAACATTACTGCAAAGTTAAGATGCATTTAAAATAAGGCAAAAATTTCCATGGATGCATTCGAAGTTAAAAGTAAAATAATTATGTATATTAAGATTTATATCAAGTAAAGTTATGTGTTTTAATATGGGTTTTCATTGATACCATATCCTAGAAAATTAAATAATCATAATGAAAACTCCACATATGTTGATGATTTTGATTTGGTGTATTTTTGCGGCCACCACTATAGAATATATAAAAATATGAAAATTCCACGTCACCATACCTCTAACCGCAAAAGTGATGTAGCAAACGAAAGGAATTCTTACTAGCATTAGTGGAAGTTTGATATCACCTTTAAATTCTTCTTAAAAGGACCTTAGAAACCCTCGTTTTTTTAGAAATGGCAAAAAGTATTCCGGATACTTATCTAGAATTCTTAAAAAAATATTAAAAACTGAGAATTTTTTTTTTACTGGATATTGACAATGGATACAACGAGAGCTACTCTGAATTTTCAAAGACTGTAGTAGGACTATTGAATTGAATTTAGGTTATAATGGCACTAAGTCCAAAAGAGGATATGCTGCACCAAACGAACTGTTTCAAAATAAGTCAAAAGGTTAAATACCACTACGAATTTATCTTTCTAAAATATATATATATATATATATATATATATATATATATATATATATATATTTCTCTTACACGGCGACAAAAAAAGCCTCATTACAACTCCCCGAAAGGCAACGCTAGAAAATCGACCAATGATTACCGCCAAAAATATCACATGCCAAATCTAGCTGAGGTGGCTCAACATATAGCGCTTTTAAAAACGAAAACTGAAATAGCCAGAGAGAGCATTCTCAACAAATACTATTAAGCTAGGCAGAAGTGAGTAGTCTTTGTCGATAGAACTCTATTTTAGTATTTTGTCGAAAGCGCTTTTTTTTCACGAATTTATATATTACGAATTTATTTGACGATTTTTGATTTATATCACGAATTTATTTGTTTTATTATTGTTATTAGTTATTCATTGAAAAATGAGTCTCAGTCGTGCTGTTACGCTTTTGAAGTATAATCAACAGAAGCGTGCTCGAAGATTGGAGGAGAGCATTGATGACAGCTATGAAAGACGTAGTGGTGAAAGAATGCGCAGGCGACGTGCTGTCATTTTAGTAGACTTAATTATAGCCAAAATTTTTACCTTTTTAAAGAGATGTCAGTTTTAGAAATTTTATCTTAAGATTTTATACTATAGCACATTTCTAATAGGTTTAACGAATTACATGTCTTTTATTTGAATTTAAATTTATTTTAATGACTTAGTATTTACTAAAAATATTTAATTTTTTTTTTAAAAAAAAGTTGTTATATGGATTTGAATGCTTGTTTTGAATTCTTAGAATTTTGTGCATTTGCAATGCACCTAAGATAGTAGCGAGCGAAGCGATCTTGGTTTGCGAAGCAAACCATATAAGATTGCGTAGCATTTTTCGGGGGTTAGCGAGCGCTAGCGAGCAGGGGGCGCAGCCCACTAGTACATTAAATTGCTTAAACAGTTCATGATTAAACAGGTGTATTCAAAATCAAATGATAGGATAGGATGAAAGTGTAGAAAAATAGGATAAAAACAAGTTTTATACAATAGAGGACTTAGACAATAGTATAAGTAGGACAATAGACAATAATATCAATAGGAAAATTGCATAGATGATGGGTTTCACCTAACAAATCTATGAGGGTTTTGAAGATCGGCTGATTGGCGTCTTATCTCTCAAAAACTAGCAATTTGTATTCGGTAACAGGACTAATGCAAACTTAATTTGTATCCTGTTACAGAATCCTGTTACCGAATACTAACTCAATTTGTATTCGGTAACAGGAGCGCTACGGAGAGTGATTGACATATGGGCTTTTCGATTAACAATGAAGGGATTAAAATTGAAGAAAAAGGTTGTAGTTAGTGAAATGAAAGCTTGCAACGATATTCGGGCTTCAATATATGACAAAGACATTCCATATATATCGCGATTTAAAAAATTCACATAAATGATAGTAACTAAGTTCATTTGATTTTTTTAAAAAGAAAAAAGAAAAGAAAAGGAAGTTTCGTAAATATGCCGATTAGCCACACCAAATTCACCGATATTTTATATACATATGTAACCGTCGTTGAACAGCGAACCCAATTTAGGGTTCACGATTACTAATGCTCAACTCCATAGCCTTGTAGTTTTAAACCCAATCCAGAAGACAAGGGAACTACAGGCTCAAGTATTGGGAGAACTTTTGCCTTCGTGGATGACTTTTTGATGGAACTAACCAGCACTTGCGTTACATGGAGAGGAAGACCATGAAAACCGTCCTTGGTTAGCCTGACGGCAAGGGGACTGACCATGATCCGTCGACCACTGAGGATATTTTACGTCAGCATTGTGGTCGCGGGCATCGAACACGGGTCACCTCATTGGGAGGCGAGTGCTCTATCCCCTGAGCCACCACGACTCATATTCGCCATTAATAAAAATCTTTGGGTGGTCACAGAGAGCTCCCATCTAGACACCCCTCAATCCAAAGCGCTTTTGATTTTCAAAACTACTTGTAGCTAGAATCTCCATTGACTGCGTTTTTTCACTAGATTATGTGATCGGACGCTGTATCGGTTAAATAAGTGTTTAGATTATTAAGGATAAGTGAAATATTATGAAGTATAATATTGTAGAGTTATATGTATAATAATCTAAGAAATAATAGCTGCAATATAATATTAGATAATCATATTTCCAGTATTCTGACACTGCAATATTTTTGTTACCTTAACTCTTAAGTGTTTCAGGTTAAAAACTGTTTTCGCATTAATTACACGAAATATGCATAAATAAACACAATCAACAGGCCACAATTTAATTATATTGTGGTCGTTTGAACACAATGAAGTAAACATTTGTGAATCGAAAGCATTTTCGGAAAGTTTAGGATCCCTTTAGCTGCGCTGTTGAGGAATGAGATATTGAAATTTTTAAAAAAAATAAGCTTTGACCTATAACAGGAATTGCGTTTTTTCTAAAGCATTGATTAGACGAATATCTGAAAACACCAAACTCGCTATTTTCCCTTTATCGCTATTCCTTACTAGTTATTATCCCTTTATCGCTATTTTCCACTATTTTCCCTTTATCGCTATTACTTATTCGCTATTGTCCCATTAGCTCCGCATTTTAGAAATGAGATATTGAATTTTTTCCGTTGCGCATTTTAGGAATGAGATTTGACGAATATCTCAAAACACCAAATTCGCTATTATCCCTTTATCGCTATTATCTCTATTGCTGTTCATTTTAGGTATGAGATATTGAAATTTTAAAAAAAAATAATAAGCTCTGACCTATAACAACAGGAATTGCGCAGTTTCCAAAGATTGACAGATTCCATTGATTTGACAAGTAACTCAGAACACCAAACACGCGATTTTTCTTTTATCGCTATTCCTTACTAGCTATTTTCTCTTTATCGCTATTCCTTAATCGCTATTGTCCCATTAGCTCCACATTTTAGAAATGAGACATTGAATTTTTTCCGCTGCGCATTTTAGGAATGAAATTTGACGAATATCTCAAAACACCAAACTCACTATTTTCCCTTTATCGCTATTCCTTACTCGCTATTATCCTTTAATCGCTATTTTCCGCTATGTCCTCTTTATCGCTATTCCTTACTCACTATTACCCCTGTAACTGCGCATTTTAGGCATGAGATATTTAAATGAAAAAAAAATAATAATAAGCTTTGACCTATAACAACAACAACAGGAATTGCGCATTTTCCAAAGCAGCAGTGATTTGACGAATATCTCAAAACACCAAACTCGCTATTTTAAACGTCTTTATCTATTAACTCAACGCAGTTGCAGGCGAGGAAAGAATTATACCTCAACAACCATCCATCACGGAAACGAAATATTACTCTCGAGTTTTGAACTTCATCTTTCCCCTCCACCCCCAAGGATCTTGAGTTCTCTTCCCGCTTCCAGAATATATCCCCATAAGAAAATAGCGCAAAAGAAAAGAAAAAAAAACATTCCCAAGTCTCACAGAGCAACACTCATCACTTACGGTGTGAGTTTACTTGTAGGTGAGACAGAAGGCATATTTCACAGTCACCCCTTTAAAACCGTTTCGTTGTGCCTTGTTTGCTTTTGTGTCCAACGATTTGGATGACGGCCACGGTGTTTTTGAGGTTTTTTGGCGATATTCCATCCCACCAATGCAATGTGTGAGCTACAAATGATGCGCGCCCTTGAATCTTTCCACGTGTAATTCGAATCTGATAATGCCTGGAATCTTTTTTTTCATCGAATTCCATTCCAACAACCTGCCAGGTATCTTAATAGTTTTTCATTCTTTTCCTCGGGATACCTTGGGCATTCCGCGTTTCAAAAATAACAGTCATCGCGAAGGAATGTTATGAATGATTCCTTAAAACGGCTTATAAGACATTGGAAGTGTTCGCTTGAGGGTAAATTAAGAAATTCTGCTGTAAGCAGGATCTGATGATTATCTATAGTTAGTTATCTATCGTATATTTTGTGATCAGTAGTTTTCTAAAGTTTAAAAATTGAATCATCTTCTCCCCAACTTTTGTTCTAAGATTCTTTGCAAAATGGTAAACCTGCTTACATAGTGACAAACAGCTTGTAATTTCTTTGTTATCTGATTAGCATTTTAAAACACATCGGCAGTACAAACAATACGAATATAAAAAGAAAAAAAAAGTTCTTTTTGATCTACTAATTTAACATTTGAAACGTTGATTAGTGACAGGGTGAATAGCCAAATCTTTCAACAAAAAATAAGCACCTTTTACAGAGATGCCAACTTGCTCCGGAGAGCAAATATATAATTTAAAGTGGTATTTTATCAATTGTGACTCTTGGTTTAATAAATTCAATTTAGTAGATTGTTATCCACCACTATTTCTAAATAATTCGCAGGCTTATATAATTCACCATTTTATAATGATTAGGTCATACTGTACCTATTAAAAAACAAGTAGAAATAGTCAAATATTTGCAAAATTTACTTTGTAGTCACTTACCGTTTTTATAATTATTTTGGCGTGTCCGGAGCAGTTGGCATCTCTGCTTTTAAGTACTTTTTAAGCACTAAACAAATATTTTTAAGCACCATATACATTAACAAAATGCAAAATAATGTTTTTTGAACTTTACATGATTATGATAAAATAATTAGTTTCTGATAAAGCATTTTTTTTCCTTGATTTCATTAGCCACCACAAAAAGATCGAAAGATTTTCCGGTTCAATTTCAGAGGGAGGAAAATGAAGACCGACATTGAGAATATCTTGCAAAATGCAGCAGAGTTGCACACGAGAGCGTAAGAATCTCACCGAACCCAGCTCAGTAGATGCACAAGTATTTCATCAAACATGTAACATGATTGGCGCTCGTTCCGTAGCGTATGAACGCTACGGAACGACGGTACGCCGAAAAGCATTGCCTTTGAATGAATTGAGAAGCCGTCGAATAGATCAATATGAAAAACATGCCCTTGCATAGTACGTGGCGAAAATCGACATGGTAAGGACAAAACTAAGCACTTTTTAAAAATGCTCAATAAAAAAGCACCTTTAAGGGCTTTTAAAAGACAAAAATCGAAAATAAGCACCTTTAATCACTTTTTAAAAACGCTACGCGCCCAGGAGTGAGTATCGTGTATGCGAAATTGACAATGGATATCAATGTTTGATGGTCAGTAGTTTTCAGCAGTTTACACCTGTTTTTTTGTCAAAAGAATCTTTCTCGTTATTTGATAGACCTTTGAGAACACATCAGTACATTAATTAAAAAGTTATTTTTGGGATAATCTATTTAAAGTTTTAGACCTTAATAAACAGAAAAGCATATATTCAGCATACATACTGAGGTGTGACATTCACATTCGCGTCTTTGGCATAGTGTAGTTAACTAAAAGACGAATCTAAAAGATAACAAGAAATAAAAATTCGTGGATTCGGTGGCGCAGACTACAAACTACCTGTACATTCTGTGAAATATAGTTCGCAGTATTTTAAAGAAGGTGAGTAAAAAACTTTATTCTTGAAATTTAAATTTTTTACTCAAGCAAGAGAGCACTTATATGTTTAAGAAAAATTACTTCACGATCAAATCTGACAACAGTTTGGAAAAATTTGGCAATAACAGAAAACAAAAATCGGAAATATCACAATAATTCATCTAAATAGCCTCATTATGTAAAAGATTTTGTAAAAAATTTTCCCTAGATAATGGAACAAATTTTCGGTAAGTGACGAAGAATATTATCCTGTAATAAGTACTTTAAAAAACTATTTAAGTTGCTGGCAATTATTTAAATTTAAGCAACATAATTCAGTACTAACGCTTAATGAACTGTACTGTGACAGAACTTCAAAAAGTAATAACTTACATAATATCAGCCTTAAGGCTCTAGCAAATTCATACGCATCTGCCTGAATGCTCTGGAAAATTCATTTGTGCCCTCTCAAAGACACTCTCAAATTCATCGGTACCATCTCGAAGACGCTCTCAAATTCATCGGTACCATCTCGAAGACGCTCGCACACTCATCGGTACCATCTCGAAGACGCTCTCAAATTCATCGGTACCATCTCGAAGACGCTCTCAAATTCATCGGTACCATCTCGAAGACGCGCTCTAATTCATCGGTACCATCTCAAAGACACTTGCAAACTCATCGGTACCATCTCAAAGACACTTGCAAACTCATCGGTACCATCTCAAAGACACTTGCAAACTCATCGGTACCATCTCAAAGACACTTGCAAACTCATCGGTACCAACTCGAAAACTCTCGCAAATGCATTTTTATGTGACTGAACGACTATAACAAGTTGCCAACTACCTTATTCCTTACATCTGTAATTGATGATATAATATAATGATGTAACTAAATAGCGTATAACTAATATAGGACAAAGACCGGGTAAAACTGAGTTCTTCGATTGTGCGGAATTAGTTCTCTCTGGTGGACAGACAATGAGGGGGATTAATTCTTGACTATGCCAACCTTCATCTATCAAAAGGTACCTCGAGATAGGATCAAGTTAATACGCCTTATATACTAGAGAATTGTTTAATAATCGTAGTCATAGTTACGCTACAATACTCTCCCATCAGAATTTAATCAGGGATGGAATTCGATGAACAGATACCACTAGTTGCCGTATTTGCGAAAGACCGGGAGAGCTGTGTTGAGTTGACTGAATTTTGAGCACTTACGGGGAGAGGTGTACTAAGTTCACCGAGCTTAGGGGACTATTTTATGAGCAAATTAACTATTCAATGTTAACCATTCTTCGATGTTGGAGAGTTCATACCACGTCCGCCATAGAGGGGAATTAATTATTGACTATGTCAGCCTTCATCTATCAAAAGGTACCTCTAGACAGAATCAAGTTAACATGTCTTATGATATACTAGTGAATTGTTGTTTAATAATTGTGGTGGCAGTTACGCCACAATACTATTCGCCCCAACAGATTTGTTATTAGAAGTAAACATGCATCCCGAATGTTGCGCTAGTTAAAATGCGAATTTTTGAGTAGGCATAAAAATGAACTATTAAATATGGAACAATGGAACCCCGTTCTAGAAGAGAACTTAGTCACAGGCGTTAATACAGTTTTAGAAACACAGAGAAAGCCTGATCCTCTTTCTAAACCTCTTAAAAGATAATGATGCCAAGCAGTGCCAGAATACGAACTGTTTAAAAGTTACAGATTTCAAAGAGTGACAACTGGTCTACGCCTTTAGCGTTTGTTGTATCACGCAAAGATATAAAGCCAACACCTCGAACAAGAAAAAAAAAAGCAAACGATAAAAGAAAGGTAAAAATCTGTCATTTTAAAACATCCTCGCAAATTTAGAATATGAGGTTTGGAAAAAAAAACATTAAAAAAAAGTGCTATTTGGTAAGAAAAAGTTTTTCTGGTGTGATTTTAAAAACAGAAAAGAGAAAACAAAATTACTAAAAAGAAAAGTGTATGATGAACCAATTTAAAATAAACAATTTCATCACTAAACCTGAATCCTTGACTTTTTCCGATGAAGACGCCATAAAAACGCATCAGATAGATTGTTTACATTATAATCGTGAATTTTTTAACTCGGAAAGGAAAGGTGGATAAATGGGAAGTGTTTTTGCTAGGCCAACAAGAGTTGCAGTGCAACGGTAGAAGATCTTCACATTTGTATAATATTTATAAAGAGTCAATCTTCTCTCTACATATAAATCAATGTATGGACTCCCAAACTATCCGACCGAAAGTGAAAAAATTTGGCATATAGGCAGTTCAAAGTCACTGTCAACATTAGATCACTGTATAAGAGGAAAACGAAATGAAATTTTCAAATTGATTGAGCGTTAGCTTTTTTTATAGATTTAATTATAAACGATTCGATTTTTCAATTATTTTAAAGATAACAGTGATATTTTCTAGCTTATAGCTCTTTTAATGGAAAAAAAGTTTATTGCACATATTAATATTTAATTATTTTTTTTATTCGCTATGCCAAATAAATTCAATGAACATTATGACCGTGGTTATTCATGGACTATGTCACCAAATTAATATTTCTAAAGTTTTCTAATATCGCGTGTTTATTATCAGGAATCATGTACTGTATGCAACTTAATAATGAATATTTTGATTAAAATCTCACAGTATCAAAAAATTCGGTTCTAATTAAGCATTCTAATATCAGCTAGTCAGTTTTATCCCACTTTTCCCTATATAATGTAAGTAAAAATATTTTCAAGTGATCCATTTCTCTAAAATAAACTAAAATAAACTAAAACAAACGAGCGAACTAACAAAACTAAAACAAACGAGCGAACTAACAAAACTAAAACAAACGAGCGAACTAACAAAACTAAAACAAACGAGCGAACTAACAAAACTAAAACAAACGAGCGAACTAACAAAACTAAAACAAACGAGCGAACTAACAAAACTAAAACAAACGAAACGAACGTCAAAACTTAACAGGACTGAAGCATACTTGGATTTTCAATTTATCATAGCCTTATTTTAAAGCATCTGTTGCCTCATTTCATCCCATTTCCTTTTTTTTCTTTTTTTTTTAAAACCCAAATGCATTTTCATTCCCCATTTCCTTTTTAAATCGAATTCATCCAACACCTATTTAACCTTAATCTAATACAACTATTTTCAAAAATAATTTTTATTTGAATATCATTTTTTAACATAATTTTTTTTTCAAATATTTATTTTCAAACTATCTATATTTTACGATTTTTTTTAATTATTATTTTATCAATTTTGTCACTGCTTTACAAATAATTAAATCAATATTATTTTTAAAAATATCAATATTATTTTAAACATAACTATATTGATATAATTTTTAAATTAATTATACTATAATATTTTTTAGAAAAAATCACTCTATCAATATATTTTCAAATATTTCTCTTTTATTACAGTGGAATTTAAAGCTCCTATCTCTTTTCTTTATCTAAATGCAACCATCACTTCAATACTTTCAAAATAATTATATCAAAAAGATAATTATGTTATTGTTTCAATGATATAATTATCTTAATGATATTTAATGATTTCAAAATAGTATCAACATTTTTAAAATAATTATATCAACCTTATTTTCAGAATAATTGTTTCGTCATTATCATTTCCAGCCTACTTATCTTATCAATATTATATTGAAATCTTTGTTACTAAAATATATGAAGCATTATTTTCAAAAGTGTTTACTATTATTTTCAAATAGTTTTAAACCTTAAATGCATTACAATAAACAATTTTCAATTTAAACATATTTAGATATCACCAAAAAAGAAAAAAGAACTAAAACGATCACATCGGATATTATAAGAAAAAACACTTTATGAATCTAATTTAAGAATCATTAGTCCAACAAAACAAAGGCTTGCATACTTTATGAAGGTAGAAAAGAGAGTGATTATAAAATTTGTTTTTTTTTTCGTTGCCGGTCGTTGTTGCCAAATCTATTTCCCGTTTTGCATCCAGAGATAAGTGAAAGAGATATTGTCAAAGCATTCTAGTGGTATTCAGAAAGTACCACCTTCCAATTCTTGTCTCTGGATTCGAAAAGGAGTTAAGACTATCCTTGACTAATGCACGGAAGAAAAGGAAAAAAAAATGAACAGATCTTTATCGTCTTTCTGGGTGTCATTTTTAGAAGCAGATTTTACGCTACGATAACTATGTACATTTTTTTATTATTTTTTTTTCTTTCACAATTAAAACACTTGACTTCTGAACTTCGTTGGCATCAGATGATGAATTTGCGCTTGCCTTAAATGGTTCGGAGGTTAGAAGTTATTCCAAAATCGTCATTTATAAAGTAATCATTTATAAAACTTGATGTAAACTTTGTTTTATAAATTGTTTTTATACGGTAATAGAGCTTGTCATACACAATTCAGTTAATTACAGTTATAGAAATATCTACGATATTTAAATTACAGTATTTGCCTTAGTTTTTTTCAATATACAGTTCCTGGCCAAATTATTAGACGTAATATAAGATTTTATGTAAAATCTTAATTATCAAGTGATACAGTAGGGAACCGATTATATTCCGGATAACTGATTTTTCCGGTTTTCAGAATCGCGACAAAAAGCCGTTTTTTTTTATTGTTAAACCCAACTAAAAAAAGAAATATTTGGAAATAATCTTGAAAAAACAAAGTAATACACTAATGATTATTTCCAAAATGATGGTAAGGTAAACATCTTTCAAAAAAGAAAGAAAAATCCTAAAATCATATGAGGAAAAAAACATTTAAAAAAAAAAAAAATGGCGGGAAAATTTATTGAATTTCGTTCCGGTTTTTTGGTTTTTCCGGTTTTCTGATTTCCGGATAACGGGTTCTGTACTGTACTATACAGTTTTGTTGTTTTTAAGCTGCTGGTCTGCACTTGTTTACATTCGTATATCAATTGGTTAACATTGTCATGCAATATATTGAAAATAAATACAAATAGGAAGTATATAAAAAACCTCCTGAATAATAACCCATTACATGTATGTTTAAATATAAAAGTATTGCACATAAACTCGTGCAAAACATGCAATTATTAAAATACTACAGCACGTCTAATAATTTGGTCTAATTATTATAAAATACTAATATAATACCTAATGTAATACATATTCCATATTTACATAACATATCGTCTAATTTATCCAATCGTCCGAATTTATATTATATATCGTCTAATTTCACCAATTTATGCACGGACGTAAAGAAGTGCAAACGGGTTTCTGTCGCGTAAAAACAATAAAGCTGTATAGTATCACGTGATAATTAAGATTTTACATAGAATTTTAAAATGCGTCTAATAATTTGGACAGGGACTGTATATACACGATATCGCTTCATTATTTTTACAATTTATGTACTTTTTTACGGTAAAAAATAAATATTCCATGCTTGAAGCATATTTTCAATTCGACATACTACTGCATTTTCTTTTGATTTTAAAAGTTCAGACAGCATCATGCTATCACTATATTTTAAGAATGATTCGCAAGTTTATCGTGTCTCACGATATCGTATATCGTATCGGAATAATTAACATGAACGATAAAGCGATCCCAAGGAGATGACTCAGGTTCGAATCTCAGCGGTGGGTGATCGAATTCTGCATCCAACTCGCACCGACCACATTTCTGACGTAAAACATCCCCAGTGGTAGATTGATCATGGATTAGAGTCCCCTAATTGTCAGGGAAACCTTAAGAATTTATTGTGGTTTTCTTCTCCAGATAACGCAAATGCGGGTTAGTTCCATAAAAAGTCCTCAACAGAGGCTCGTTTTTCCCAATGCTTGATTCAAGAGTTTTCTTGTCCTCTCGATTGGTTCAAAATTACAAGGCTACAAAGTCGAACATTGATAGTCCCAAAATTGGGTCGACGGTTATAAAATTAAATATAAAACATTGCATATGAACACACTAATATCGCGATCAATATCGAAATCAACAAATATCAAGTATGGTAATAAGCCGAGTTTTATGGACAATGATATCACGACTATTATTATAATTACCGTGATACGATATTATCGTAATTCATTGGGTAACAAATATATTGAACAATTAAAAATGTAAATTAGTTCAATTTGATAAATTTTGAGATGTAGTGAAATATAGATATTTTTTTATGGTGTGTCACCTCCTTCGCTTTCACTCAGAGCAAATAAAAATAAATAAAATAAAAATTAAAATCAGTAGGGTAATAATGGAGACATCTCTGTGTGTAAATCACTAAGAATTGAAATATTCAAAATATGTTTAGACTAATACCACAATAAAAACTTTATTCGAAAACATGAAGTAAAAGGTACAAAAATGTACTCATTCATACAATCCAATGGAATAAATTAAATTATGCAAATTCTGCTTTTAAAATTTTACTTAAATACGAGACTATGAAAATACAGAAACTCTAGATCCCACAGGGAATATAAATATCGAAGTAAATGAAGGTAAAATGTATGTTTCCAAATGAATTTTGCTTCACCTTTAAAAGTTTAGTTCATAACTCTGCTTATTAATCTTAGCACCGTTATCAATGGTCATAAAAAATAAAAGTGACTGTATAAAGATAAAAAAAAAACTAACCAAACATCGCTTATAATATAAAGTTTATTTACTTTTAAGATAAAACAAATATTTTTCGGTTTTTTTAAATGCAATTTAAAAGAATGATTCAGTACGTTGATATTTTTAAATCATTTGTAAAGAAAATAAAACTTACAATGAGTAAAACAACAAACAAAAAAAAACAGAACACCCTGAATAACTTTTGATCTATTAATCGAATTTTCACGTTCTAATACAGAACGTTAATGGTTCGCTGCCCTAACCTTAAATATGCTAATTATTTAGTTCAGACGATATTTTAAGTGACGAAATCAAACATAAACAAACATTCTCTTAACTTTCTCGAGAACTTAAGAAAATTAAAAAAAAAAATTACACACAATTATGAAATTTGGATCGGAATGATTGGATTGAGGAAAAAAACACTCATGCGAAAAGTAATTTTTATTAAATATTTAATGCTTTTTTTTCATTAATTATTTTGTTTAATGATAATCGAAAAATTTTCAAAAGTAAGTTAAACAATTTTTTGAATCTTTCTAAATAATGTAATTTTATATGGCATTTAAATTTTAACGAAATTTAATTTAACTAAATATTTTGAATTTTAGCGAAACTTAATTTATCTAAATATTTTGAATTTTAACGAAATTGATCGATTAGTTTGAGTTATCAAAAGTGTCGTATTTATCACAGCACTTTATATACGACTTTCACTACTTTTTAATATTTCGAAAGAACAGAACTTTTGGCCTTCAACTCTTTTTCATTTGCTTCTAAAATTTAACATCACGAGAACGTGGGCATTATACAATCAAGGGAATGATATAAAACGGTGTTATAAACGAAGCCTATCCTGAAAACAAAAAGAAAAAAAAGGAAAAGTAATCCATACTTAAATAGAATTTCTCTTTTATTAAAATTGAATTCTGTTGATTACATACAAGAATATCATGAAAACTAGCATTTAAAATATTTGGTTTAACCATTTTTTTTTTTTTTTTTTGGCAGTTTTGGGTTGGAGAATTACTAAATTAAATGTCTCCGAGAAATATTCTGCAGTAACAAACAATTGAAATCACTATTTTACAATAAAAAAAAACTTGGTTAGATTTCAATAAGGCATATTTTCCCTAATAACCGATTGAGAGCGGCGATGGCTCAGGGGTTAGAGCATTCGCCTTCTAATGAGGTGAACCGGGTTCAAATCCCTGCGATGGCAGGTCGATACGAATCCACAACCGGCTTGCACCGACCACAGCGCTGACGTGAATATCCTCAGTGGTAAACGGTTCATGGTTTATAGTCCCTTTGCCGTCAGGCTAACCGTGGGAGGTTCTCGTGGTCTTCGCCTCCATGTAATGCAAATGCGGGTTAATTCCATCAAAAAAGTCCTCCACTAAGGCAAAATCTCTCTCAATATTTGAGACAGGAGTTCCCTTGTTTTCGGGATTGGGTTCAAAATTACAAGGCTACTGAGTTAAACATTAGTAGTCATAAACCCAAAAATTGGATTGGCTGTTCAACAACGGTTATAAAATATAAAATAAAAAGAAGAGTGATAAAAGGTATACTAGGTTGAAAAGTATTTTTTAAAAAACTTTCTCACACCGGAAAATTTTATTTTAATGTTATTGTATAGATAAAATTATTAATAAAAAATAATTTTTAAAAGAAAAAAAAATTTCTCCATGAATTATATAAATTTCTGTACCTAAAAACATGTGAAATATTTTCAGAAAATTTTAAGTTCAGTTTATTGCAAGAATTATTGAAAACGTAAAACAAGAACGCGAAAAAAAATTTAAAAAATACAATTGTTTTCGTAAGTTTTTTTTCAATAATTGATTAAGCAGATCGAAAGGAACAGGAACCTTACAAATTAATAAGTTTTTAAAAAAAGTTCAGATACAAAACAAGCTTGTCTGTAATTTAACTGTTCTTATTTTCAGAAAACCTTAAAATACATAATTTGAAAAAATTACACATTAACGTTTACAAATGTCCATATTCCGTTACTATTAAAGAGTACCATTTTATTTATTTTTTTAAATTTCCCGTTTCGCAATTGTAAAATTAAAACAAAGTCGTATAATTTTTTTTTTTAATCTATTCATTCATTTCTCTTACGTGGCACAAAAGACTTGGAGTTAAACCACATCTATAATAATTAATTTTGTTAGGTAGTCTTAAATAATAATTTAACTTATAGTTAAATAATCAGATCGTTAAGCATTTATTTAGATTCATGTTGTTAGGTAGTCTTAAATGATAGTTTAATATGTATGGAATAGTTAGTTATGCGTTGACAGGGGTCTGTTTAGAAGAAATTGGGGTCTGTTACCGGACCCTTCACAAAATATGTTTCCATAAAAACGGACCCTTTATAAAATAATTTATTTTTTAATCAGGCCCTTCACAAATTTGTTTATCTTCATTACTATTTTGTTAATCGAATAAACCCTTCCCGTGGGGGGGGGGGGAGAAAGATGGTTCGAGACAAACTAAGTTTCCCTAAGTTTAAATTCCAAATGTATTCTAAGAAAATATTTCTACTTTTGCAAACATCGTGTGCACATTCTTATTAATATTAAAAGACAATTTTGTTTTCGTGTAAATAAATAATTAATCAATTTATATTTATTCATAACATTAATTGAATATTATGTAAATGAAAATTTCTGGCAATTTTTTAAATAAAATACTATAAACTTAAGAATTGTTTAAGTTTACTTAATGCGTAACACATTAAAAGTGATACATTACTAAGACTTGTTATTTAAAATATGTCAATTGAAATTATTAAAAACGGGAATGATTTTGTTTCCATTATTCGTCCGAAATGAATATTCTGTGTTGAGCTGTATGGGCCAAATATCAAATAACAGGACCCTATTTGCACAAATTCTCAAAAGCAGGACCCTGGTTCAAAGAATGCGACTTAGCGCTTATTTTATATTCACAAATTATTAATAGTTTTTTCACAATTTTACAAAAACAGGACCTTTCACAAAATGTCTGGACAGACCCCTGTATATTTTAAAGAATAAATTTATGGGAAAATTATCAGAAATACGAGCGTTACGTAATTTGGACTGTAAAAAATTTTTATGTGAAAAAAATAACATTTCATTTTCATTACAGTGCATATTTCATTGAAAAATACACTGTACCGGTACTTTTACACCAGTAAAAGTAACGACTTTCAGGGTACTGCTACTTTTTACCGTAAAATTCACGTTTAGCGGAACAAGTTACGGAAACAAAAATCCGATGTACCGTAATTTTTGCCATTATAATTTCTTTGAAATCACTGAATCACCGCACATATATATTACTGAAAAAATTGCTGTATTCACCCAAAGTGACGATACTTTATACCATAATTCGATACGGAATTTTTTACAGTGCACTTGAAAAAAATTTTAAAGAATTATTTTAAGGAATGATAATTACGTTTAAACTACTTATTTGAGTTTATTATCTGTTTAAATAATAGTGCTGTTTCAATTATCACAATTAACAAGCAAATAAATATAGCTTTTTCAAAACTATGCACACAGTAAAATGTATGCTGAAATTTGTTAAAGATACTATCAAATAATAATCCTATTTAAACGTTATAAATTTTTTTGTAAGTAATTATATACTTATTTTTAAAAAAATTTGCAGAATTTGATCTATATTATATGAATGTCCAAAATTTAACTTTTTGGTTGGAAACTTTCGCAATAAATATATTATTGAAAATGAATTTTGCTATAATTTATAGTTAACTTTTATTTTCCTTTAAATAAAAAAATGATAAATTTTTCTCTATATTTAAGTTTAATTGTTGTTCGAATTTCAAACTTAGATTTGTGTTATGCTCTGCCCTATAATATAATATAAATCACTATTTTATGCAAATTGTGACGAGTAAATAATATTTTCTTTAACGCTTATTGCTGAAAGTACCATACTTTTAATAAATAATGAAAATACCTAGCATGTATAAATTTTAACAAAAAAGAACAGTATCCTTAACTGTCTTTAATTGACCGACTTACCTGGAAGAAAGCTAAAATCCTCAAACTCAAAATCATCCAACGTAAAAAAAGAACTAAATCCACCAATCAAAACGCATCCAGCTTCAATCAACCAATCCAAGAACTTCTCAATATAATCCACAACGCTGACTGTAGCCGTCCACATTACGGCCCAAAATATAAATTCCGCATCAAATTGTTTAACATAGACGTAGAAGCAAGAGTTCTAATTTCTCCCGTTTTTTAAAGTGAATGCCTGCGAAACTGAAGCTATTTCGGTCGGTTTCATTTCATCAAGTGATAAACGCAGCAGCTTATCAGCCATCAAACTGATAAAAAAGAAAAAGAATTCTATAATAATTCACCGAAACATGTGTTGCTGTCAGATGACGAAATTAAAACAGAATCGAAGCGCCTTTTTTTTTTTTTTTTTTTTTAAATAAATCGAACATTTTTCGGAAAGCGTCGGATCTGCAACACGTGCGAGCGTCCAGTCTCCGTATTGGCTTATTATTCTGAACACGTCACCTCGCTTTGCACCTAAAGAATATCAAACTTTAAATCATCTTCTGTCCGAATTGTCCTTTAAACGATACTTATTGTTTTTAAAAAACCGTAACCTATTGTGCTTTTACAACAAAAGGTTCGTATCTTCTGTGGGGGGCAAGGTGTTCTATTCGCCATTTAACACTTTCTGCCATTGTCCTTTGTCTTTGGACAATCTGATATGAGAGTTGTACACTTCGAAACTGATATATCGATAAATCATATGAAGACTAATATCAGTATCGATGAATTATCGGTAGTTTTGTCACGTCGGAACCTTCTTCCATGGAAACAAACCTTTCGTTTCACGTAACTAACACTTAAGAGATTTTGAGAAAGCAGAGTCATAGCTAAAGCAAGCGGGGGAAAAAAAAATTTGTCATTCTTTAAATCTATGTTTCTCATGTTTGATTTACATAATATTTATATTAACTACAAGCTTAGCAAAATCGTTTCATCGTTTATTCACGAACAAAGCAGATATTAACCCTTTGAGAACCGTACGTGATTTAATCCGTCCAAGAGGAAAAATTCGAAGTGAATGATTACATTTTCTAGATAATGCAAGACATTTTGTGCCTTCGTGAGTATTTTAATCTGAAAAAAGGAATCTTTAACGAATGTATCGCGACCCACCGATGATATTTGAGTATCGCACTGAACTATCCTGAAAGGAAAAAGAGCCGTACACTTCCAGAAAATCAGTTCTTAATTGAACGATAATACCGATATTTTGAAACATATTATAGTGAAAGTTTGCTGCAAATTCATGAGGTGTTAAGTGGAACCTTACATAATAAAAGTGGAACCATAATTTCGCCTTAATTGGAACCAAGCTTCCGCTTTAAGCTAAGCCATAGTTCCTGTTTAAGCTGAGCCATATTTCCTGTTTAAGCTGAGCCATATTTCCTGTTTAAGCTGAGCCATATTTCCTGTTTAAGCTGAGTCATATTTCCTGTTTAAGCTGAGTCATATTTCCTGTTTAAGCTGAGTCATATTTCCTGTTTAAGCTGAACCGTATTTCCTGTTTAAGCTGAACCGTATTTCCGTTTAAGCTGAACCGTATTTCCGTTTAAGCTGAACCATATTTCCGTTTAAGCTGAACCATATTTCCGTTTAAGCTGAACCATATTTCCGTTTAAGCTGAACCATATTTCCGTTTAAGCTGAACCATATTTCCGTTTAAGCTGAACCATATTTCCGTTTAAGCTGAACCATATTTCCGTTTAAGCTGAACCATATTTCCGTTTAAGTTGTTAACAGTTTATAAATGAATTTATTCCAATGTTATGTTATAATATGAAGCATAACTTTAAATAAAGTGTCCATCTAATCGAGCATAATAAAAATCGAAATATACAAATTGAATTAGCATTAACTTGGAATAATATGTGTTACCGTTAATACATGATATGCCGGCAAACTATAGAATGTTTAGTCGGTGTATAGAGTGTTTGGTTGAACCATATTTCCATAGACAAAGTGAGAAATATGAGAATTATATACTTTGCTTAATCATTGTACAGATCTAATAACAGTCATTCTACAGAATGCCCATGCAATGTGTCAAAGAGTAACTCTGCCGGTTGATTTTAGACATTCTACAGAAAACCGTATTTCATAAATAGACGGAAATTTCTATTGTATTTTTTTAAAAATAAAGGTATGTACATTACTATGTACTGAAAAATTACATTTGATAGAAATCAAATATTACGGTAGTAATGGAAAATGCGACTGATAATAGTTTGGCGAATTGCCCCAATAGTTTGGTCAGGAAAACCTTTTTAATCACATCAGGACCCTATCTTCCATACAAATTATAATATAAAGTTTGAATCATATTTGCGGATACCTCCCCACTCTCCTATTTTAAGGGTAAAAAATCCGAATCCGTAGAAGGAATGTATACTTACCCAGAGACAGTACTTTGCGTTTGATGTCGAAACATAAAGTCTGCACTAATTAAAATCTTTTAATTTAAGACCAACCTATTGTGTCCTAGTGCCTGAAAGCACCATCTATTAGATCAAAAAATATTCAGGGTGTTCTTTTTCTTTTTTTTCTGCTCACTGCACATTTTATACATATTTTACTTAATTTACGGATAAATTAAAGTCTTGGAAGTATGCGTTTTATAAATTCTTGCCTGTAAAAGTAATACTCTGTTTTCTGATATTTCCGAAATATATCTGAAACCTCTATTTTACCAGAAGTCAACGACAAATTTCCAAGATGTTGTTTAAAAATGTTGTTTCCAGAATTCAATTGAATATAAAATAATTAGGTCTATTACAACTTAAAAATGGACCAATATAACAAAATACGAAACAAATATTCAACGTTGAAAGTGCTCTAGGAAAATCTAACACAGGCTCATCTTTTAAGACAACTTCTGTTTGAAATTCTATCTGTTCTTATTGGCTTTCTGCAAATTGTAGCACATTTTATCATCACAATATGTTTGCTACCTTTATTCAATGCTTTTACTGTTTTATTGTTCTTTGTTTGATTCCTCGCCTGCTATACGAACACGCGAGTTTTTCCTACATTAATTATGAATAAAATTAACCAGTATTTTGTTTTTTAATTTCATTCATAGGTGCATTTAAACACTCATCTCTTAAAACGCAACATCAAAACATTCTTAAAAAGAAAAAAAATAATCACAAATCAGATCTGAATGCATCTTGGAGATAGTCCCTCTTCATTTGCTATACAGACTTAACACATTAAATGTGGAATTTGTTCAATTAAATCCAATTACAAGTAGCTTTCGAACAAATGTGAAATTCGGAAAGCAGAAACCAATAAAGAGAAAATTAAATTAGCGCTACAAAACCAGCAACGAAATTAATAACAAGCTGTCAGATGCGTTCATAAACCATATAATGACTATGAAACTCTAATCCTATGGCTTTAATTGAATTTCTAACTATTTGAAGCAGCCTTAATGCAGGAATAGTCACCAGGGAAACATACGAAATCAAATTCGTCAGGAAAACTGAGCGAAATTTAAAATCTGATATCCTTTTCACCGGGTAATGAATCGATAATTTGCATTCCCATTACTAATTCATTCGCATAGACATTTAATATTAGCTTTACAATTTCATAATTAAATTTGAAACTTATAAAATTTAAAAAATTTTAGTTTCTTGAAATTAAATCTGCCAACTTTTCCTCCATTCGAGAATAATTTTCCCAAGTGGTAGTAAAATGACTATTGAATTACAATTAAAAGCAGAAGTACTTTTCAGAGAGGCCAACTGCCCCGGACGCGCCAAAATAATTTTTAAAAAAAACGGTAAATAACTGCCAAGTAAATTTTGCAAATATTTGACTATTTTGCTTGCTTTTTAAAAAGGTATAACATGACATAAGTACTATAAAGTGGTGAATTATATAAGCCTACGAATTATTTAGAAATAGTGGTGGATAAAAATCTGCAAAATTGAATTTATTAAACCAAGAATCACAATTGATTAACTACCACTTTAAAATGTATATTTGCTGTCCGGAGCAAGTTGGCATCTCTGATTTTTAAAATTTGTCAAACCTTAAACGCACCATTCTGTAGTAGTTCATCTACGTCACATTAGAGCTGCACAATGGGCTATTGGCGACGGTCTGGGAAACATCCCTGAGGATGATCCGAAGACATGCCATCACAATTTTGATCCTCTGCAGAGAGTCCCGTTTCGGTAGCCCGACGACCTGCACTCGAAGTCGAGCACTTTACGGTTGCACAGTTTAACGAGCACCCATACCGCACACCCTCGGTCCCTACGCAGACTGATTCAAGTGGTCACCCACCCGCACACTGACCGCAGCCAGTGATGCTTGACTTCGGTGATCTGCTGGGAACCGTGTCTTAACGATCAGTCCACTGCGGGACCACACCATTCTGTAATTACCGTGATTTTCGGTACAGTTTTAATTTATTTATATTTAATAGAACGGTGATAAACTTTATAAATTAAAGAATTAAATAATAAAAGTATGCATATCGCTATCACTTTAAATACAAAAACAAAATCGGGAAAATTCTAAAAATTTACAGCACAACAGAATCACTCCAAAAATAAAATTTATTAGCGATAAAAGGGTAATTTAATTTCTACTTGTGGCAACATTTAAAACTTAGCTATCCTACACATATCGTCAGTTAATATTTAAACATTCTGGCAATTAGTAAATGATCAAAATACCGATTTACGATTATCTTCCTTTGTCGGCAATATCTTGATTAAATTATGTTTTTTTTTTTATCTATCAGGAAGCAATTAAAACTTAGATTTGTCATCGAGCATGGAGCTCCCGTAGACATTTAAAAGCTCGAACAAGTCGGAAAATGGTTGAAGTTTTATTTTCAAAATTTCATCGTTACAGATACGAAAACAAATTATCAAAAATGTAATCAAAATTTAATGAATTTAACTTTTTTCTGAACTTTTCAAAAAATTACTTATGAACTTGACACGTTGAAAGACTCGTCGCAATGTTCATGAAAGTTCTAAAAAATTTCTTAAATTTTTTATTTGTTTATTCTCGTTGAAAAAATTGTTACAAATCTCTTCCTTGAACTATCCCAATTTAAAAATGAAAGTTTTAAATTTTGAATAACATATTTTTTTAAAAAAAAAGAAAACAAATAAAGGTGTTTTAAGGAAGACCTGGTTGTAAAATTAGAAAAAAAAGTATCTGTCGCATGAATGCGAACTTAAACTTATTATCTTAGAAATTTTTTACAAATATGCACATTTTAGAAATTTATTAAGATAAAACGAATTTGTAAAATTTATAATGGTTTCGATATTTAACTGTCCCGAAAATGTATAAACTTATATATTAGTTATGACATCTAATTAAAATTTAGAAAAAAAAGATTTTTAAAAAGAATAACATTAAGGTTAAATAATCTTGTTATTCTTTGATTAATTACTATGCTCCAGTTAGAATGGTGTAAAAATTGCATAAGTTGCGACTTGTAGTCACTAGTTAGTGTGATAAATTTATTATAATTTATAACATTTACTGGTTATTAATAATTATCAATGAAGTTTGGTAATTATTAATCAAGACCTATTAATGTAATGTATTCTTACACTTTAACTGGCTTATTTAATTATTATGTATTATCACTGATTATTAATAATATCCGATTAAGATTATTACCGGACTAAGTACTTGAACTGTAAACCAGTTCAAGTACTTAGGAACCTTGATCTCTAGCCACAACAACCTGAAAATCGAAATAAATAACAGAATTTTCTAATTGGATGGAAGTTTCTACGGCCTCAGAAACAAACTCAAATGCAAGTCCATCAGAGTGAAGACAAAGTTAAACATCTACAAAACTTTAATCAGGCCTATAGTTACGTATGGAAGTGAGTGCTGGACCCTAAACAAAACAGGAGGAGGAAAAATTGCTAATTTTCGAAAGAAAAATTTTGAGGAAAATCTTTGGATCTCTTCAAGAGAATAACGTAAGGAGAATTCTTTACAACCACGAAATTTACAAAAAATATGACAAATTCGGTGAGACCGACATTGTGAGAACTATTAAAGCATCACGCATTAGGTGGCTGGGCCACCTCTTCAGAAATTCCGATGCCGTTCCTGCTAAAAAAGTGACTTTTTTCCACAATTGAAGGGACTAGACATAGGGGACGACCACCTACAAGATGGGTAAACGACGTCGAGGAGAGGTCAACCGATGGCGGGCCGCCGCACCGGACAGGGCCAGATGGAGGAAAATCTACGAGTCAGCCTTGGCCTGTGAAAGGCTGTTGCGCTAATGAGGAAGTGCATACTGGGCAATGACCTAATCATTATCGCCATTTACTCATTCCAGTTAATTTATTTGTTATTAATCATGTAACTAGAAATTATAATAACTACATCTTTTGCTAAATGTGATAAAAAAAAGAGCACATAAATCGTGGTATCAACACCCCCTGGAAGAGAGAAGGCCTCTGCACCATAAACAAGAAATTTGATCCTGTAGTAGTCCAAACGCAATGACATCTTTCGAATTCACACCAACTGCGCAGCTTAGTAACCGAACGAAGTGACATGTTTATTATTTTGCCTCCACTGCGCAGTTTATGTTGTAAATTGATCAAACTATCTTTCTTCCAGGTGTTGCTCGTATTCCTTAATTCCCCCAAGCTATCCTTATGGAATATTAATAAATTGGGATTATTATTAACAATTAAATAAACAAGCCGCAATGGCTCAGGGGATAGAGCGTTCGCCTTCCAATGAGGTGAACCGGGTTCGAATCCTAGCAATGGCTGGTTGATACGAATTCCGCATCCGGCTTGCACCAAGCGAAGTGCTGACGTGAAATATCCTCAGTGGTAGACGAATCATGGGTCAGAGTCCCCTTGCCGTCAGGCTAACCATGCGAAGTTCCCGTGGTCTTACACTCCATGTAACGCAAATCCGGGTTAGTTCCATCAAAAAGTTCTCCACGAAGACAAATTTCTCCCAATACTTGATCCAGGAGTTCCCTTGTCTTCTGGATTGGGTTCAAAATTACAAGGCTGCGGATTTGAACACTAGTATTCGTAACACCGAAAATCGGGTCTGCTGTTCAACGACGGATATAAAATAAACTGAATAAAGTAAACTGATTCAATTGAATAATTCGTAATAACATCTCACATTAATTGGTCAGTTTATTAATGGCAAATTTCATTGGAAATTATAAATAATTAGAGGGTTATGAGATAAATTCCAACAGTTTTATAAATAACCAGATTACTTTGACTGTTACATATAATTCAGATAAAAATAAATGCTCGTCGCAGTATGGTTTCGTAACGATGGGAATTATGACAAAAATAAGACGCATATCCACTGAGTGTTCTAAAATTATTCTCTTCCAGCTCCAAATATCGATTTTTATTGTGTTGTCACATCGCTATTTTTGATAACATCTTTGCAGAATGCTTCTTCTAATTCTGAAATGAACATCTTTGACTTATGAGAAGAAATTATTGACATCTATTCTTTGATTATTCTCAAGGACGATAAAGAGAACAATTAAAGGAATTAATTTGAATAAAGGAAACGTTTCTGTTTCCTCAGACAGCGTGTGACATAATCAGACTGATACGGTTTTGCAAAATATTGCACAGTGATAGACAATTAAAAACTTAAAGTTTTCGGAAATTTTACTAAACATTTTAAAATCCTCACGGCAAGAAAGATGTAATAAAAGGCCTTTTCATTAATTTCATAAATTTTATATAATTTTCATGCAGTGGTGTGGAGAATAATTTTTAATAAAATTTACAAAACAAAGAAACTCTTAAACAACATTTTTCTCAAAAAACGTTGAAAGTTGTCAGTACATAAAGGGAAAATTTTTTCTTCGGAAAAAAGCTTTTTTTTTTTGGTGTGTAAATTTTTAAGCAACTCAAAACATATATAATGACCAGGAATCTTCATTAAAAATGAATAATGAGCAAGATATACTTCATTAAATATAAATAATGAAGACGAATCCCTAATTAAATATGAATAATGAGCACGAATTCCTTGTTAAATATTTGACAAAATACCCTTGTTTAATAGAAAATATTGAGCATGAATCTGTCATCAAATATAAATAATAAGCATAAATCCCTTATTAAGTATTAAATAATGAACTTGTACCCCTTATTAAGTATAAAAATATCTATATTATCCTTCAATCATAAAATTAGTTTATACAAAGATGATGCCGCGATGGCTAAGAGGCTAAGGCCTAGGCTGACATTGTGAATAACTGGGGTTCGATCCCCAGTTACAGCTTGAAGCCCACCCAGCTCCAGACTGATAGGTACCAGCTTGTCTGGGAAATAAAGGCGGCCTGTGTGCGGTGCTGACCACACTGCAACAATCATGCCGTTGGTCACGAAATTGTGCAGCCTTATTTGCCATGACTCCCCTGGTCACAACGGGTTGTTGCGGGAATGCTTTACTTATGTTATACAAAGATAATTCCACGTAAAAATAGTTTTTAATAATTATTTACTCCTTTTATTATTTTATTTTACAATAATCGAAAAAAAATTTTGAATTAAAGAAAGTTCGCAAATTTTTGCTACATATTAAACTTTGTAATTTGAAGTGAGAAAATACAAAATTTGAATGAAATCGATCGATCAATTTTTGAATAATGAAAGTGTGAATTTTAATTTATTCTGTTCCTTATTAGAAGGATTTTCTGCCATGCATCTAAATCTTATCAGGATTGGTTTCATATAACTATTTACAAGTTTAGACAGGAACACAAAACCTCATTTTTGTATGGAACTATTATGTATCTAAAAATTAGTCATAAACGCGAAATCAATGCCTTAAAATTGTACGTACTAGACGCAAAATAGGAAAAAAAAGCGAACACTCTAAATAACTTTTGATCTACTGATCGGATTTTTATGTACTAGGACTCCATAATTCTATACACAAACCTTAAATATTTTAAATTGTAATTTTGAGCCAATCCACAAGAGAAGGAAACTCCTGGATCAGTACCCCCAGAGGTATTGATTTGTTATGGGAACATGGATAAAGATTTAGCGTGTCAGTCACCATTTACAACACTTCTTCGGCTTTCGGGGATCGAGACCACGAACTCTTGGACATGGGCCCAGCGCCCTAGCGACCAGGCTATCCCGGCCTTTTGTTAAAGGATTTAGATTATTGACCCTTTGAATGTACTCTTAGATTCCGCAATCTGGAAAAATTAAGCCGCGATGGCTCAGGGGATAGAGCGTTCGCCTTCCTTTGAGATGGCCCGGGTTCGAATCCCAGCGATGGCTCGTCGATACGAATTCCGCATCCGGCTAGCAGCGACCACGGCGCTAACGTGAAATATCCTCAGTGGTAGACAGAATCATGGGTTCGAGTCCCTTTGCTGTCAGGCAAACCATGGGAGGTTTTCCTCTCCATGTGACACAAATGGCGGTTAGTTCCATCAAAAAGACATCCACGAAAACAAATATCTACCAATATTTAATCCAGGAGTTGCCTTGTCTTCTGGATTGGGTTCCAAATTACAAGGCTACGGAGTCGTAAACCCGAACAATTGGGTCGACTGTTCAACGATGGTTATAAAATAATGCATGCGATATTTTAAGTTACGAAATCGTGCAGAGGCATATCTTTAAATAAAAACTACCTTTTCCCCCCGACGGATTCTTGATCCTCAACAGGTGAGGGATAACCGAAAAACTGGAATATAGTGTATAGTATAGCAAAATAGAGTCCCAATAGTATAGTAATATAGTATAGTAATATAGTATAGTAATATAGTATAGTAATATGGTATAGAATATGGTATAGAATATGGTATAGAATATGGTATAGAATATGGTATAGAATATGGTATAGAATATGGTATAGAATATAGTATAGAATATGGCATAGAATATAGTATGGAATATAGTATAGAATATGGTATAGAATATAGTATAGAATATAGTAATATAGTATAGTAATATAGTATAGTAATATAGTATAGTAATATAGTATAGTAATATAGTATAGTAATATAGTATAGTAATATAGTATAGTAATATAGTATAGTAATATAGTATAGTAATATAGGGTCCCAATAGAAGGAGAAAGGTGGAAAGCCCATTAATGTTTTGTTTAAATTTTGGTCATTTTGCCAAATCTTTGGATTTAATGAAGCAAATCAAAAAGATTTTCCACACAATTCCAAAAATTTCGCTATCCGAAGATTATTTCAGGTAAAAATTATTGCAGCTAATTATTTATTGTTTAATTTACTCATTGTCGAAAAACGCATTTTAAGGCAGATAAATGTTTATAGCAATATAATCGACGTAAATTAAATTGCAAAATTTGAAGAAACATGATGCTGAGAAATAAAACAATTTAAGCAATACACAAGTATGCAGAACAATACAGAATTTACATTAAAGTACGCACGTTTTCTGCTTATTGGGACCATGTTTTCCAGATTGCGGAAAAGTCAAGAATCTAAATCAGTCAACAAAAAAAGGTATGTTTAATGAGAGAAAGTACAGTGCGCCTATGAAAACGAACCACTCTGAATAACTTTTGACCTAATGATCGGATTTTAACGTACTAGGACTCAATCTTAATGGCTCGAGGGGATAATCTCAAACATGCCAATTAATTGGCGCAGACGATAATTAAAGTTACGAAATCAGACACAAAAAATTACTTTCTCTGACTAAACATGCATTTTTTTCAACGGATTCGGATTTTTGACCCCCCCCCCCAAAAAAAAAAAAAAAAAAATACTGGGATATATGGTCCCCGTAGTTTAGTCAGGAGAACGATCCAAAGTTTGAACCCTTTAATGTTAATTTTATTTTTTGCTTATTTCGCCATATATCGAGAACTTTTTAAGAAGCGAATTGAAAATATTTACACGCACATTTCATTTTTACAAAAGACAATTCCATGTAAAAAGTAAATTTTAGTAAATATTTATAATTTTTTTATTTTATTTAATAATAGTGGGAAAACATTTAGAATTGTAAGGTATAAAATTTTTCACGCCTTTTTTTTAAATGTAATTTTTCATAGCGGAATACAAAATTTTAGCGAAATCGGTTGAATAGTTCTTGAGAAATTGAATTTTAAAGAAGTCGAATATTTAAAATTAAATTTCTCATGAACTATTCAGCCCATTTCACCCGAGTTTTATATTTTGCCATGTAAATTTATGTACTTTAAAATGATTTTAAAAATAAATTTATACCTTACAATTCAAAATATATTCGACTATTTCTAAATTAAATTAAAAAAAATATAAATATTTAATAAAATTTATTTTTTCATGGAATTATCTTTGGAAGAACGAATTTTATAATTGGGTACAAAAATTTTTCAATTTATTAAAAAGTTCTCGATTTATGGCGAAATACGTAAAAAGTAAAATTAACATTAAGGTGTCCAAATTTTGGATCGCTCTCTTGATCAAACTATGGAGACCCTATTTACCAGATTGCGGCTATCCCCCTATATTTTGGGGGCGTTTTTGTACGTTTTTGTGATTGATTTCAACTTAAAATATCGTCTGTACTTATTAATTGATATATTTGAGGTCATCCCCTCAAACCATAATGATTGAGTCCTAGAACGTGAAGATCCGATCATTAGATCAAAAATTAGTCACTGTTTTTGTGAACTCAAAATTCATTTCATACACTTTTAAAAAGAGAATTATTTTGAAACTAAAAATAAATTAACTATACATAGATGCTCATCTGCAAGTGCTAGCAACTCACACAGTTTAAATTGCAAAATAAAATAAAATTGTAAAAAGCGAAACAAAATTATAAATTTTAAAATATTTACTACTTTAAATATTTAAAAAACTCAGTTTTAAACTGTAGTAGTTCGCAGTTATGCATTTTATTTTATTTTTATTTATTTTAAAACTACCGTTGAAAAACCGACCCAATTTTAAATTTACGACTATAGACTCCCTAGCTTTCTAATTTTGACCTCAACCCAGAGGACAGGGAACTCCTAGATCAAGCATTGGGGAAAACTAACAATCGTGGAGGATTTTTTTGATGGAACTAACCAGCATTTGAGTCACATGGAGAGGAAAACCACGAAAATCTCCCACGATTAGTTCGCCGGCAAGGAGATTCTAATTAATGATTCGTCAACCACTGAGGATTGTGGTCGGTGTAGGATGTCATGAGCATTTTATCATAGCTTGATAAGAAAATGTATAAATATATTTCGATTGGAAAATCTTGACTTTCTAATATACAGGAATCACAGCTCGAAATTAAAAACAATGAAAATAGTTACCTAAATTTCACTCATTAAAAAAAAAAATCGAATTTTTTTTCTTCTAATTTTCAAAATATCTGCAAAATGACTTTCTTTTTCTTTATTTGTATTTGACTTAGTTAAATTTAAATTGATTCATAAAAAAATTCATTTACTTGATTTATTGGGAAGGCACTCAAAATATTTTAAGTTCTCCTAAATTAAATAACCTAAAATATTTATTGTCGATGTAATATTATAAAAATATTTTTATTTTTATTTAAAGCGGTAGTTAACAAAAGAAACTATCCATTTAAATTCAAACATGCTATTACTTAAGCAGGAGCACTATTGACAGACAAGCACAATACAGATTCGGATTTTAATGGGTAAATATGGGCACTCCTTAAATAGTTTTCTCTAAAATAAAAAATCACACATTTCAAGTAAAAAATTTTATATTCTTTTTTTTTTTTAACCCATAAATCGAAATCTTAACTTTTATTATAGAATTTACATGAAGCCATTAAATTATTTAAGTATGAAACTTTGTGACTAATTTTAAAATTTATATAGAATAATTTTTAGGTACGAAATTGATATTTATTTAAGTTTTATCTGTGTTACTCTCTACCAGTGTTAAGTCCGAAAAATTATAAAAATGTGTTGGTATTTTTTTTCCGAAATAAAAATTATTAAAATACTAATCGTAAGACTTTTCATGTATTCCTTAAAATAATTTAAAGATTTTTTTTCTTAGCCATTAGAATACAATGTATGAGTAACAAGTTAAAATTCTCAATCTTTTGTTTGAGATCAGACAAAATCTCAATTAATAAAAACTTGAAAATGCCCATTTAAAGCTAGTTTAAATCGAAATTTACCAGAAAAACTCATATTTAACGAATATACTGCTTAAAATTGTCTAATCTAATTCAGTTTTTATGTACAAAAATGCTTAAAAACACTCGGAAAAAAAACCCTAAACATTTATCTCTGATAAGCAAAAGATATAGATCTTTTCCTTACAATAACTTCAACAAGAAGGCAACTTATGCGGTATTTAATCTTAGAGTAAATATATGACCTACCAAGATTTACTTATAAATAATATGACTTAACTCCAAAGTATACAACTTCAAAACCAAGGAATACAAAAAATTAATACAGTCAAACCCCGCTATAGTGAACATGGTTTATAGTGTACTCCCGGATATAGTGAACGAAATGTTCGCTTCTGTGCCTTGCTACACACGTATAATGTTATTTATTGTGGATAGAGTAAACCAAAAAAAAAAAAAAAAGAGACGAAGTTGAATTTTCTTTCTTCGACTGATTTATTTTCTTCTTTTTTTTTTTTTTGCAATAATTTTGAAATTTCAACTTCAAAATAAATACATATACCGTATTTTAAAACAATCTATAGCAATAAGCATTTTTCTTGTTTGCTTCATTATTGAATTGGTTCAGCATTCAAAGAAGCCGCAATCGTCCAGTATCTGTACAAATGCTTCAAGTCAAAGCCGATGAATTTGCTAAGCGATTTGGTGAGCCTACTTTCATGAGCTCGAATGGCTGGTTAGACAGGTTTATAAAGCGGAATAACAGAAATTCAGGAAAAATTAGTCGGGAAGTGTTTCCCTATATCTGATGTTTAGGATTGCTCATCAGCTAAAGATTACCAATTTTTTTTTTCTCCGCAAAACGAAGAGTAATAAAAAATAAAAGTTAACACATTTCTGTTACTACGTATTATTTTTCAGTGATTTTTGTATTTCATTTCCTTGGTCATTTATCTAAATAATGTGTAATAAAAGGGGGGGGGGGAGTTTGGAACTATTAGTTAAAATTGTTTACGGAACTGTTCTAGTGAAGTCACGGTTATAATGAACCAAAATTTCGGTTCACTATAGCGGGGTTTGACTGTATTTCATTTTTTTTATACGAGAGCACACAACCACTAGTAAAAGCTTAGCTGCATTAGTAGATCTGGGGAAAAAATTTAACGTATCATCATCCTTAGTTTTAACATGAACTCTTGTTTCTCATGTTTTTAAAGAAATTTCGAGTTAACATGCATTGTGATAAAGATTGTGTCGCTTACAAGTATCACCAAAAAAATCACATTTTGTAACCAGACTGTTCTATGTAGTTTATAAAATACATTAAATAAAAGTTTATTAAAAAAAACTCTAAATAAAACGTCTACACTCTGAAAACAACAGATTAAAATAGTTCGAATTGGAATGAAATTTAAAGGACTTTTTATTGCTATCTAATATGAGAATTATTCTAGCATTTGTGTTTTAGTGATTTTTCATGAAACTCTCGAAGTCTAAATGCAATAAAGTTTTCTTTATTTAAACTTTTAAAACAATTTCAACAATCCAAATGTAATCACCATAATAAAAATACTTATCACGAATAAATAAAGAACAGGAAAATAATTAATATATGATTTTTTTTATCATGCAGATGAAAACTCAAATAAATGTTAAAAAAATTTATTCTAAAGACGTTGTTTATACCTATCAAACAGAAGGAAAATGAGCTAAAATTCTCACTCTTAAAACTAAATTTAAATATTTTCACTAAAAACAATATAAACAACCTATAATTCATTCGATAGAAGAAATTTATAGCCATATCAAGTCAGCAATCAAAAATCGAACATAGGTGTATTTTGACATTAAATTTTAATTATAAAAAACACATTAATAAAATAGTCCAGATTTTGAAGCAAACGATTAATTCATTCCAGAGAAAACCGTTTTCATTCCGGTCCAATAGAATAAAGAGCAGGAGAATAATTCGAACAATGACTCACCTGTCTTTTCCATGACTAAAGAAAAGGTGTTTCACCGAGACGTTGTTTGTTTTCTCCCAACAAATATAGAGCTCAAATGAAGAAAATCCTGAAAACCTAATGGCCCAGACACATTTAATACTTCGGGATTTGCTCTAGCCTATCTCTAGTTGGCGACGGAAGATGCCGCCCGATTGGCGAGCTTCTTTCTTCTTCTTTTATCTGATGTCAACTTCTGTTTTATCTCATTTAATAAATATGAAATGACTCTGCGGGAACACTTTTAAAAACCTATATCTTTACTCCCCGTAAAGCATTTTTATGTGTTTCTCTCATCCATCAGAAGTTAATGGATTGTCACATCATGTTAAAATTCAAAAATATTTTGTTTTCCAATTCGAAAAAAAAAATTGATAAAATTTGATAGCAGTCTGCTCTTTCCTGTATTTGTTTGGAATTTATTATTTGCTTATTTATTGCTAAATTATTTTAGGGTTTAGAAGGAAAAAAATGGTTTTTGTTTATTTTTTTTGTTCAAAAGGTGCTTTGATGCCTTTATGATGTACTAAAGACAAGGGTCAACAAAAATCAAAATTTCTAAAAGCCAACCAACTTTCCGGATGTTATAGAAAATAGATAGTCGTGGTAGCTTTTTTATTTTAGGAATTTACATGAACACTATTATTATTTTTATTTAATGCGATCTAAAGAATAAAAAAGTGGTCAATATGAATAAATGGTCAGTATGGTTTACTATTATAATAATGCACAGACAGTTTAATCGAATAAAAATCCCATTACGGATTTTGAAACTTTTCTTGGACGCTCGGATTTTATTTTATTTTATAACCGTCGTTTAACAGCCGACCCAATTTTATGGGTTTCAACTTCGTAGCTTTGAAATTTTGAATCCAATCGAGTATCGAACTCCTGGATCGAGTATTGGGAGACATTTGCTTTCGTGGAGGACTTTTTGATGGAGCTAGCCCGCATTTGCGTTACATGGAGAGGAAGACCACGAGAACCTCCCACGGTTAGCCTGACGGCAAGAATAATCTAACCCATGATCCGTCTACCACTGAGACCATTTCACATCAGCACTTAGTGACTTCGTACCGCAGTGGACCGATTGTTAAGACACGGTTCCCAGCAGATCACCGAAGTCAAGCATCTCTGGCTGCGGTCAGTGAGCGGGTGGGTGACCACTTGGATCAATCTGCGTAGGAACCGACGGTGTGCGGTATTGGTCCTCGCGTTAAACTGTTCAACCGTAATGTGCTCGACTTCACGTGCAGGTGATTGGGCTACCGAAGCGGGGGTGCCATCCCCTCTGCAGAAGATCAAAATTATGATGGCATGTCTTCGGATCGTCCTCAAGGATGTTTCCCAGACCGTCGCCAGTAGCCCATTGTGCAGCTCTAGTGTGACGTAAATGAACTACAACTACAACAACTCACTTAGTGACTTCAATTTAAAATTATATATTTAAAATAACAATATTTGCAGACATATGTAAGATTATTTAATTTTATTACATAGTTATTTCATTATGAAAAAAAATTCGAACCCGCAATCTCCTCACTGAAGAGTGCTTGGCGTTGCTGCTAGATCAGTTGGCAAGTAAAGCCACAATTGCATGAATATATGAAGTTTGTGAGTCTATTACAACCCTACGAACAATTTTACCTTGGCCCCAGATGGGTTCGAAATTGGAGCGATATGTTTCCCATAAGAACATGCACTGAGGCACCAATATTGGGATGTCTAGATTTTTTAATATTGGTCCTAGAATGGCCTATATAGGGCCTACATTGACCAATATAGGACCTACATTGGCTAAATAATGGATATAAAATATTGGGTGAATCTGACAATTCTATATAGGACCGATATTGGTTGTAAATTGGCTGTAAAATATCGGGTGAATTGAAAAAATAAAGGCATTTTGAACCTTTACTGAGCCAAGATTCATGAATATTGGCCCCATGAGGGCCAAAGTTATTTTGCTGCTAGGGAAAGTACTACTTATAATTTCTTGTCTATGTGGTACGTAAAGCACATGTGGCACAGCTATGTGGTCATAAAGCACAAATTAGACAAGGACATCACAAAGATGAATTCAAGGTTACTGAGAGATTCGAACCTGTTACCTCCATCTTACAGAGAGTCTTGAGGTTCCAATTGCTTATACATATTGTACAGGTTTGTGTGGTTATTACAAACTGTGGCTTATAAGCTCTTGTCAAATTAAAGAACATATAGCTCAAGTTGTTGTTGTTGTAGTTCATTTACGTCGCACTAGAGCAGCACAATGGGCTATTGGTGACGGTCTGGGAAACATACCTGAGGATGATCCGAAGACATGCCATCACAATTTTGATCCCCTGCAGAGGGGATGGCACCCCCGTTTCGGTAGCCCAACGACCTGCGCGCGAAGTCGAGCACTTTACAGTAGCACAGTTTAACGAGGACAAATACCGCCCACCCTCGGTCCCTACGCAGACTGATCCAAGTGGTCACCCACCCGCACACTGACCGCAGTCAGTGATGCTTGACTTCGGTGATCTGCTGGGAACCGTGTCTTAACGATCAGTTCACTGCGGGACATAGCTCAAGTTAAAGAAAGGCTATTAGGGCGTCAAAAACATGCATCTAGGGTTACTGTGGAATTTAAACTCGATATCTTGACGCAACAGAGCGTTTGGTGAAACGGCGAGGTGACTGTATTCGAAATACAGTCAGACTTCTATTTAACGAACTTAAATTTTTCGAATTTTTTTGTGGAACCAAGAACATCTTGGAAATTTCTTCGTAAAATAACCTCCAAATAGCGAAGTCAATTTTCCATTTAACAAATTTTTCTTTGAGATCTACTTTCCTTATTTCCCAAAATATTTGTATACCTTTTATCATATATGGCAACGTTACTTTTAAAAAGTAACGAATAAAAGTACAAGTATTTTTAAAAAAAGTAACGAGTAAAAAGTAAAAAGTTCTTATTTTAAAAAGTAACGAGTAAGAAGTAAAAGTAAAAGTACAAGTACTGAACAAAAAAAGTAACGATTTAAAAGTACATTTCTAGGAAATCAAAAATTCAAAGTAACCTAAAATTTTATTGAATAATATTCTTATGTTCTTTAACGTTTTTGCAAAATTGTTGTTATTTGTTTAATTATTTTTAATTTTGAAAGTTATGGATATTAATTTATTTTTAAATTCGGAAGAATATTATAATATAATTTTAAAATATAATCGTATAATATAATTTTAAAATCAAATATAATCTTAATATTAAACTTTTTATGGATTTGCACGAAAAATAAATTTTATCTATTGATTTTAATTTTTAGTTTATTATTTTTATTTATTTAAATTACCATTGATTTAAAATTGTTTTACTCTTTAGAAACGTGTTTTAAAAGCACAAACATAAACAAAGCAAACACGGAGTTTCAGATAGCTTTGTGATCGTTGAGATAGTAAAAAATAATTGAATATGCAGTATAAGTTGAAACAGAAGGTATTTGAACACGAAGTCAGCTGTAAATGCATATATATTGCACATTAATTCTATAAATCAAAAAAACATAAGCATTTTTTCTTAATTAATTTTTTTTTATTTTTAGAAAGCTTACCGAGTTTTAGAAAAAAGTAACGATTTCATTCGATATTTCCGTTACAAATACTTGTACTTTTTCCCTAAAAAAGTAACGAAAGTACAAGTAAAAGTACTAAATTTAAAAAGTAGCGAAGTACAAGTAAAAGTACGTACTTTTTACTTGTACCGCCGGTACAAGTAACGAAAGTAAAAGTACTGCCATATATGCCTTTTATGCTTGCTAATACACTTTTGGGGGGAAATGAAAGCATCAAAATCCCTTTCCCTTTTGTTTGCCTTTTCAAACGAAAAACTCAGATATAATTAACAAATTTTATCAGTAGCAATTAAACTTAAGAACGCATATGTTAATGCATGCTTAAAATCATTTTTATAATAAATGCAGCTATCATTTTATACATATATTTAGCCTTTTTTAGCTGAAAATGTTCGTAGCATGGCAGTGTAACACTGGATAATGTTTTGCTTCTTTCTTGCCTTCCATGCAGATTTCTTCGATGGTTAAGATTTATAAAATAAATAGTAGATACTAGTTTACGAGATAAAGGTGTATCAATTGCTATTTTAATTATGTCTAGTGTTTATGAATTTAAAACCTGTTTTGTATTGTTTAAATATTTCGAAAGGTGATTTTCTATTTACGGAACTTTCCATATAACGAACTTATTATCGGGATTTAGCTACTTCGTTAAATGGAGATCCGACTGTATATCAGTTTTTTTCCACTTTAATTACGAAGCAAAAGCAGTTTTTATTGAACAATATATTTTCGATTCCTAATGATCCATACATTAAAGAACTCATCTTCTAAGTTGCAAAATTAATATATACATTTTGAAAAGAAAAAAAGGTCGAAATCAGATCCAATACTGAATGGATTGTGAAGATAGCCCTTCTCAATTTGCCACAGACTAATCATTCAATTTTGAGGTTGTTTAACTGAATCTAATTACAAGAAGCTTTCACAGAAATCAGAAATTTGAAAAGCACAAACCAATAAAACGAGAGAGCCGCGATGGCTCAGGGGATAGAGCGTTCGCCTTTCAATGAGGTGAACCGGGTTCGAATCCCCAGCGATGGCTGGTCGAAACGAATCCGCATCCGGCTTGCACCGACCACAGTGCTGAACGTGAAATATCCTCAGTGGTAGACGGATCATGGGTTAGAGTCAGGCTAACCGTGGGAGGGTCTCGTGGTCTATCACTCCATGTAACGCAAATTCGGGTTAGTTCCATCAAGAAGTCCTCCACGAAGGCAAATTACTCTTAATACTTGATCCAGGAGTTCCCTTGTCTTCTGGATTAGGTTCAAAATGACAAGGCTATGGAGTTGAACATTAGTAGTCGTAAACCCAAAAATTGGGTCTTCTGTTCAATGACGGATATAATAATAAAAAAAACAATAAAGAGAATATTGAATTTTAGAACGTGTTATCGCTACAAAATCAGCAACGAAATTAAAAAGAGGCAGTCAAGTACGTCCACAAACTGTTTAATAGCTGCGAACTCTAATCCTATGTCTTTAATTGGATTTCTAACTATTCAAAATAGCCCTAATAATTACTGGGGAACATATGAAATCTAATACCTCAGGAAAATCTGAATGGAATTTGAATTCTAATATTCTTTTTTATTTCGAGGTGGATTTTCATCGCTTTTACTATTTACTCGTATTATATATTTTTATATTTAAGTTCGAAACTTATTAAACTATAGAATTAAACAACCTTCGTGGATCTAAGTTTGGTTATTCAAGGAGTAAATCAGCTAACTTCACTCGCGTCTACATATTTTCTTTCTCTGGAATGATTTTCTCAAGCAGTAGTAACCGAGGGTGTGCGGTATTGGACCTCGTTAAACTGTTCTACCGTAAAGTGCTCAACTTCACGTGAAGGTCGTAGAGCTACCGAAGCGGGGTCCAGAGGATCAAAATTGTGATGGCACGTCTTCGGATCATCCTCAGGTATGTTTCCTAGACAGTCCCTAATAGCCTTAAGAAAAACCACCAGGCATTCATTGGTAAAAATATGACAGTCTTCAAATTTTGCGACCACTTGGATCAGTCTGCATAGGGACCGAGGGTGTGCTGTATTGGTCATCGTTAAGCTGTTCTTCAATAAAGTGCTCAACTTCACGTGCAGGTCGTTGGGATACCGAAGCGGGGGTGCCATCCCCTCCGAAGAGGATCAAAATTGTGATGGCATGTCTTCGGATCATCCTCAGGAATGTTTCCCAGACTGTCGCCAATAGCCCATTGTGCAGCTCTAGTGCTACGTAAATGAACTACAACAACAACCCTACTTCGAACGTACAAAATCGCATAATCTAAGAAGAATATCTTCACTGTCAGATAATTCATACATTTCCAAGCTTTTGTACTCTAAAGAGAGGTTCATAAGAACATTTAAAACAAATGTTTTATTTAAGTAGAACCAACTTTAAAGATCAGAGGTCCCACAGTGGACTGTTCGTAAGAGACGGTTTCCAATAGATCACCAAAGTCAATCATCACTGGCTGCGGTCAGTGAGCGGGTGGGTGGCCACTTCAGTCATCCAGAGAAGCAAGGTATCGATCCTCGTTAAACTGATGTACCGTAAATACTCGGATCAAAATTGTGATGACATGTCTTCTTCAAGAATGCATCCTAGACTATCGCCAATTTTAGTGCGCAATGAATAAAGTACTACCTTATTTATTGGAATTGCATACACTTGCAGGCTTGTGAGCTCAATTTAGGCTTATAAAACTTTGTCAAAGAGAAGGGCAGATAGCACAATGGAGAAAGAGACAGCATGAAGATACATCCAGGGTAACAGCGGGATTCGAACCCGCTACCTTTATGCTTTGTATGGCGTTTGGCAGGAGACACCCCTCGGCCATGGAGGTCCCGACTGTTTTTACTTAAAGACCTGAGCTTAAATGAATTTTCAAATTTATGTGCTCAAAAGATCCCACAGTGGACTGATCGTTAAGACACGGGTCGCAGTAGAACACTAAAGTCAAGCATCACTGTTTGCTGTCAGTTTGCGGGTGGATTACCACTTGGATCAGTCTACGAAGAGATCGAGGGTGTGCGGTATGGGTCCTCGTTAAACAGTTCTACCGTAAAGTGCTTGACATCACAAGCAGATCGTCGGGCTACCAAGGCGGAGCAGCCATCCCCTCTGCAGAGGATCAAAATTGTGACGTCATGTCTTCGGATCATCGCCATGCTTCCCAGACCGTCGCCAATCGCCCACTGTGCAGCTCTAGTGCGACGTAAATAAGCCACAACAACTACAACAACATATGCTCAAAAGAGTTAATGGCTTAACAGTTCATGTTAAATTAGAAAACAGAAAATCAGTAATTACAATGGAACATCAAAAAACGAAGAAGAAATTTGCACTATATTCTAGAGAACGAAAAGTATAAAACACTTTACCTCCATAATTGAGGGAAGGAATGAGAAATATTCATTGATTTTGAGGTATAAACACAAAACCTTTTCACTAGCAAGCAAGAAATTTAAAGTTGTATTGTGAAATATGAACATTGGCTCACATAAATCGCCAATTAACGCCAAATGCTTATGCACACTTTGTGCAAATGGTGATTTGTTTACTGCCTACGAATGGTTGTTTACAAAGAGATAGGATTTACAATCCATGAGCAGCTTTTCAAGATAATCCACTCTATGATATTATCACAGTCTTATCCATGACAATTGAATAGTAGTATTTTATTTACGTTGCAAAGCTGCACAGTGGACTATTTTATTTTATTTTATAACCGTCGACTCAAATTTTCGAGTTTCTGACTACTATTGTTCAACTCCGTAGCCTTGGAATTTTGAACCCAATCCAGAAGACAACGAAACTTTTGCCTCAAGTGTTGGGTGGAATAAATTTGCCTTCGTGGAGGGATTTTTGATGGAACTAAACCTGCATGCGTATTAATCGGGGAGGAAAACCACGAAGACCCCCACTGACGGTAAGGGGACTCCAACTCATGATCTGTCTACCACTGAGGATATTTTATGTCGACACTGTGGTCAGTGCGAGTCGAGTACGGAATTCGCATCGACCAGCCATCGCTGGGATTCGAACCCGGTTGACCTCACGCAAACGCTCTATCCCCTGAGCCCCCACGGCTCTCTTGAACTATTTATCAAGTGTTAAGTTCTTTCTATTCCAGCCTACTTTCAGATTTGAAATCAGTACAACAAACTACGTTAGAAAAGGTAAGCATCACGCCATATATCTGTAGCTTGTTTATCTGTATAATTTAATCTTTTTTTTATATTCTACTCGTACTCCCTGTATATTTTTCTACACACCGTTGTCATTTCAAATTTTTAAGTCTTATAGTTTTTGTGCAGCAAAACGAAATGTAGCCTTATGTTGAACACCCAAAACAGCGACGCTCCCGATTTTTTAATATACAGTCCCTATCCAAATTATTAGACGCACTGTAATATTCTATGTAAAATCCTAATTATCAGGTGATACAATACAGCTTTATTGCTTTTACGCCACTGAAACCGGTTTGCACTTGTTTACGTTCATGTATTAATAGGAAAAATTGGACGATATATTTTATAAATTCGACAATTGGATAAATTAGACGATATATTATATAAATATAGAATATTTATCATATCAGGTATTATATTACTATATTATAATAATTAGACCAAGTGATTAGACGCACTGTAGTGTTTTTACAAATGCATATTTTGCACGATTTTAAATGCAAAACTTTTATATTTAAGCATACATGCAATGGGATTTTAATTAGGAGAATTTTTATATACTTCCTATTTGTATTTATTTTTAAGGTATTGCATTACAATATTAACCAATTGATACACGAACGTAAACAAGTGCAAACCGGTTTCAGTCACACAAAAATAATAAAGCTGTATAGTATCACCTGATAATTAAGATTTTACATAGATTCTTACAGTGCGTCTAATAATTTGGGCAGTAGAGAGAAGAAAATGTTATTTTTCAGTAAGCATTAAACATCAAAAGCATATAACATAGATATCAGTAGGAGGCAAAATTAGTTGAAGTTAGCAATATTGTTTTCACCTTTTGAGAGGAGCTACATTGTTTTGTGATTAAAAATAAAGAAGCTGATTTTAAACAATACACGTACTGTTCGTAGTTGGCTTATGTTATAAACTTTTTTAATATTTGATGCATTTTTTTTATTGTTTTCGAACATGAGTGGCATGTATACTTTTGTTTGGCTTAATGTACCTGGCATTGAACATCTACTTGGCAACTGTAAGGTTGCATGGGTTACAAAAACGAAAGAAAATAGAATTTCGTGAACAAGTATAGAAATGAGACAGAATGCTTCAAAAAGGAGTTTAAAAATTTAGAACTTCTGCTAGTATCAGCGAGAAATCATGATTTATTCAAGAGACATTGGAAAATTTTAAATTTTTATTATTCTTTTACCTGATTATAGAGGTCTTCCACGTGCTTGGAAAGTTTCTTTAAAAAAGAAGAAGAAAGAAATAGCGATTCAGTAGAAAACATCATAAAATAATGCTTCTTAGTGGTCGCATAATTTTGAAGAAAAAAAGTCATAAAAAGGCCTATTATTTCATTCTTACATCAAACTATGAGTATGTACACAGCATATGTATTCATTTTCAATTTTCAGGTTAATTCTTAGCTTACATCATTTGCTGGCATCTAGCGCAAAACAAACTATCCTTAACGCATTACAAATAGTCTGGTACTGCCATCTGGTGTATAAATAATGAAATAAGCATGATTCCGGGCATAAGAAATCGCATAGACTCTTTTTGGTACGTTGTCTTTGAGCACCCGGAAATATGACGGGCACGAGAAATAGAGGACAAAACTTCACCCTGTCATTTTTTTGGGAGTAAAAAGAACTAATCTTAGTAAGACTAATTTTGATTTCATGCTTTGAACTAATGATGATAATTACTATTTTGTTACACAATTCATGAAAACCTTGGGATTCATGGGATTCATGAAAACCTTGTGAAAACTGCTGACTTATAAAATGTTTTCATAAAGAATAATTAAAAATTTTATTTTTGAAATAAAAGATATTACTAGTTTATTTGGATTCATTAGTTTGTTCTTAAAAAGAAATTCATTAGATAAGTTTGAAAAATGAAATAAAATGTTGAGAATCACGCATCTTTAATCACGTATTTTGAGTTGTGTCCATTTTCATAAACACGTATTTTGTGCTGTGTCCAATTTCTTAAACCCGCATTTCGTGCTGCCACAATTTTCTTAAACGTGCATTTCGAGCTGTGTTCATTTTCTTAAACGTGCAATTCCAGCTGTGTTCATTTTCTTAAACGTGCATTTCGAGCTGTGTCCATTTTCTTAAATATTCATTTCGAACTGTGTCAATTTTCTTAAACGTGGATTTCGATGTGTGTCCATTTTCTTAAACGTGTATTTCGAGCTGTGTCTATTTTCTTAAACACTCATTTTGTGCTGTGTCCATTTTCTTAAACGTGCATTTCATGCTGTGTCCATTTTTTCCTAAGCGTGCATTTCGAGCTGTGTCTATTTTCTTAAACACGCATTTCGAGCTGTGTCGAAAATAAAAATCTCACCAACGAGATAAATAACCTTTGGAATCTACCAACTCGAGTATTCAATTAGATTTAATGCAAATTACCCAATTTTAAAGCCGGATTGTTCCAATTTAATGCCAACCCGCGAGTTCTGCATTTTTTTGATTGGTAGAGAAATAACAGTTAAGATAAGCTTAACTTGTTTGATATTTTCAGCTCTCAACATGATAATCAGGTCGCATGTATTTGTTTAAACTATTCCGTGATAGTCAAAATCATCCTAAATCAAATTTATCAAATCAAAAATAAAACAGTAAATCATACAAATTTGCTACCACTTTAAACAGTAAAAAAAAAAATCTCCGTCAAAAAATAAAAATTAAATTTTGAAATGAAAGAGTTTATTTATTTATTGATTGATTTATTAGAGTTTATTATGAAAGAAATAATTTATTTATAAGAGTTGAAATACTTTAGAATTTCAGTTACTTGTTGTACTAGGTCCTATAAAGCACGAGAAGTTATTGGTGATCTGGCACAGTATTCGACTTAAGTCTACATACTGTATGTTTTTGGTCTCCTGGCAATCGTACCAATCAACTAGCATTAACTTTGAAAAAGAATAAAATACATAAATAAACGAAGCAGAATTAATTTCAACTGTTACAGTGCTGAGAAAGGATTTGGTTAGGTCATAAACTGCAAAGATGAAGAAGCATTGCTCACATTTTTCATTTAGTAGACTTTTTAGTTACTATTCTGAAGAAGGGTGCATCGCTAAATCGGTCACGGTGGCTCAGGGGATGGAGTGTTCGCCTCCTAATGATTTGACCCAGGTTCGACTCCTAACGTTGGCAAACCAATACGAATTCTGCTAGCGGATCGTAACAATTAAATGTCCTCAATGGTAGATGGATCTTCATGGATGCTACATGTGACTAAAAAGTAGTGGTAAAAACTCGATTCATTTTTTATTTATTTAATTTATTCAAACGTAACTACCACTGTGACATACATTGTAAATTATTCATATTTCTAGCAAAAAAAAATATTATCTGCAATCACTTTCACTAGTAAACTAAAAGAAATATGCTAAAAAAAGTTATTTTTAATCTCTATTAATTGATGTTTGTTTTCTATTAATCACCACGTTTTAAATTTTCTGTCTCCTGTGGGGCATCCCTGGAGTTATAATCCCTGGTTAACCGTGGAAGGTTTTCGAGGTTTTGCTCTCCATTTGACTCAAATGCGGGTTAGATTCATCAATCCTTCACGGAAGCAAGTTTGTCCCAATACAAACATCCTGGACCCTTGTTTACTAATTTGGCTCAAAATTACAAGGTTACGGAGTTGAACATTGATAGCTGTTAAACGAAAAATGAATCGGCTGTCCAACGCCGTTATAAAATAAAGTCTCAAAATGGAATGTTTGGATTTGGTATAAATCAATCATGTCTTCTTTTTTTTTTTTTAATCCATTTACATTATTAGAGATTTCAATTCCAGTTTAAAAACATTCTAATTCTAATGGAATTGAAAAAGAAAAATTACGAACGTTTAATTTTCGTTCTTTTGCTGTCACTGAAGTCCCAGTATCGTGTGATATTAAAGAACGTTCACCCCCATATCTGTCTCGCTAACTTCTTTGGTTTAAACATAACATCATTCGCATTATCTCATGAAAAAATTAAAAAGTGGTATCCAATTTGTTTTTATAGCTAACAAAACTGTTGACTTTTATTTTCAATTTTTTTTTAAAAGTGAACAATTACCAATTCTGAAGTCTTCATTATATTCACCTGTGTATTAACACGTTAATGCCACGCTAATTTTTTCATGGCTTGCCCATCTGGCCACAACAGTAAATAATTACAAACTGAATTTGAAAGTTTGACAGATTTTGCTAGTTTTTTAAAAGGTTTATCGGGACATATTTGAAAAAAAGAGGTGAATTATATAAGCTTACGATTTATTTAGAAATAGTGGTGGATAAAAATCTACTAAATTGAATTTATTAAACCAAGAATCACAATTAATAAACTACCACTTGAAAATATTTGTTCGCTGTCCGGAGCAAGTTAGCATCTCTGTGTATATAAATAAAACTATTTTTGTGTGTTCTATATTGCATTCATTTCTGCAAACCATTTTAGTAACGATAATAATATAAAAAAATTAAAAATTTGCTCGAATTATGTGTTTCTAATAATCTTGACTTCACCAGTCACCGGTGACCCCCATGGCTTTCAACGCGTTAATCATGTCCTGAAAAACATCACCAAAATGTCACGTTTCGCCCAGAAATAATCCAAAAACTGTTACAGCGAAAAGGAGAGGTAAACTGTCCAAAAAGTGGTACGTAATCTCTTAATCGAACGAAAATCACGAGCTTTCCCGATTAAAAAATTCGATTCATGCTTCATTTCAAATCGATTCTGAAACGTCAGATATATTATTCAAAATGAATGATTAAATGAGCTACAAAATAATTTCTTAAATGTTTCGAAAGTAAATAACAAATTAAATTCTTTATAGTCATAATAATAATAAAACATCGAAATAAAAATGAGAACAATTTTATATCTTATTCCACGGGGAAGTAATATTTTATTGTCTCGGAGGAAGTCTGAGTCAGGTACCACGGCAGATTCCAAGAAATATAATTTCTTGTTCAAATTAAAACTTTATGCCAGTTTCCTATTTTCACAATTAAGTTATTTTTATAATTCCCGCAAATGACAGACAATGATTCTAAAACAAAATAAAAATTACATCACATAAATCCTTTTAACTATAATACGTGATCTAAAAAAGTTTTAAAAACAAGCATAAATTTTTAATGAAGATTTACAAGTTAGACTGTTTGAACATCAACAAGTACTTATTTTATTTCAGATAAATACAAAAGAATGTTCCATCAAACGATTTAAGACGTCAAATAAAATTCTTCCATAATAGTCTGTATAAACTCAAATAAGTCGGCAGCCATAAAAATAAAAATAAAATCGTTTTCTCAGAATCGGTCACACTTCCACCAATGTTTTGCTTTCAATAGTTTTAAAGTTATCACGTCAGTTGTATGAAAGTGGCTCTATATATAGCGCGGTAAAACAATATCTTCAAACGATAATTTAAAAGCAGACGATACATGATTGTTCTTCGGGCCAATCGGTTACGGACAAAATGTGGAGAAAGAAAATACCTGACAAATATTTCGGTAAAATTAACTTCACGAAAACTGTCACCGGTAAATATTAATTTTGTATTTCCGAGAAAAAAAATCACGATAGCTTTTGAATTCTGATTTTTTCATGCATTAGAACAAAAACCCGAAATTTATTTTTCTTTGCATATTTTCACTTTTTTTTAAACTCATCGTTGTGTAATCGTGTCGTAAACATTTGTCATCGAAAGAATAGTTCAAACATCAATATTTATGGATTATCACCTTTACATAACTCTCTTCTGAGTGAAAAGCGGTGGTTTTTTAGGTGTTTCGAAAGGCTTCTATTTGAGGATGCACTACGTATTGTTCTTTGGTGGCATGTCAGTCCTAATAGGCTCTTGTCTGATCGTTTGTGTATGGTGAGTACTATTTCCGATTTTGTAATTCACTATCATTTAAATTTATAAGCACTAATTAGCGTTTATTGAATCATTTATTTAAACAGAGTTTTTGAACTTTCTGACACCTTGATACCAATATTGCCAACATAATAAAAAAAGCACTTTTATTTTTTTTAAAAAATAAAAAAAGTTCTAAGCCCTTTTACCCTTAAAAAACTAAGTCATAACAAAGATCAAAAAGTAAATTTTCACGTTAGTTATAATTTATATTTTATATTTTAACTTCTAGCGTCCTTCTAAATAGTTGTAATGCTTGTTTTTTTCTTTTTCCAAAAAAGAATAAAATGGTGGTACAAGTATTTCAATATTAAGGTTTATTTTGTAGAAATGAGACAATTCTGCATACCATTGTCTCTATACATATAAAAACGAAAGTCTGTATCTATGTTCGCGAATAACTTCGGAACAGTAGCACCAATTTGAATCATGTTTTATTCTACACTTTGCAAATTTTTGTGGAGTGGTTTGTAAACAATCATCACTTTCCGACATCATTTAGTTCAGCATACCATTGTATACAGTGTTGCCAGATTGTGCTACAAGTAGCGGGTTAGGCTACTTTTAAAAGTCTGCGCTACTGAAAATCGATTTTTGGCTACCCGCTACTTTTTGGGCTACTCATTATTTTGCCAAAGCTACAAATCTTAAAAATGCGCTACTTTTTTTACCTTTTTTTAAAAATGACATTTTTTATATTTCTTAATCTTTTTTAAAAAGGACATTTTTTTTGTTGAAAATGCATCTGCTTTAGTTATTATTAGTATTCTTGATTTGTTTTACTGCACGGTGTCTATAAACTTTCTATATCTATGTTTCAAATCGAAGACGCGTTAAATCGCAAAGATATGCAGGTATAGGACAAAATAATAGCACCTGTGCATAGCGGTGCTATGTACAGTATTATTGTATATGTATTGTTTTGTCCTATACCTGTATATGGAAAAATGCTCGGGGAGTATGATGGGGAAAAAAAATCTTTAATTCCAACTATTGTTAACCGTTAATTTTCTGGAAAAATAAATCACGTGACTCGCTTTAAAACTCAGAAAAATTAAATCCAAAGACATTAAATTTGACCTACTGAGCGAGGATAGTTGTTGTGAATGACATTAATTTCCAAAAAAATATCGTACTTTTAAATGCTTTTTAGTGAATTCATTTTACTTCTTGCTTTAAAAAATCACTATATATTCACAATTGCATGAAAGGTATGAAAATTTATTTATCTCTCCAGAGCTTAAATTTGTTCTTTGTAAATGATGAAAAGAGTTTTTTTTTTACAAAAAAGGTAGCTATAATATGTGTAACTATCCCAGAAAGCATGTAACCTTACGACAACCTTGTTTCGGAATTTTCTTTTTGTTGTCACGAAAATGTTTGTACTAAAAACCTTTTTTCAATGAAGCAAAAATATTGCAGTTTCAAACCTTTCATCCTAAAAGGTTTTAAAATTATTTTTTGAAGCTTTTTTAAAAAGTATAGTCACTTAGGTCCATGATGACGTTTTAGCTGACGTCACACTAGCGATAGGATCAAATTGCATTGTCCATTAAAATTTCATGACAAGGTGGATTTTAGCTGAGCATACAAGACTTTGCGAAAATAAACCTTATAATTACCTAGATTAAAGATTATTTTCACCTTGAAAACTAGCTTTATTAAAGGATTTTTTTCACGCTTGAAAACCCTAAGTCAACCTCTATTTAAGGTTTTTACATAGAAGGTTGTTTTTCAAGGTTTTGGATTAGGGTAATGTGCGTAGAATAGAGCAGCTTGTCAGGAATCTCGTTTTAAGGTTAGAAGGTTTACACGCAAACCGCATAACAAACCTTTTTAGGTTTACATTAAAAGGTTTTTGTTGAGTGAAAATAAACCTTATTTTACTCTCTGGGTATGGTTCTACAATTATTATTTTTCACCTCATATTGCCAAATATGTCATAAATAATTGAAATGCAATAAATAAATGAAATTAGTTTAACGAAATTTTTAACGCAAGTTTTGGCAACACTGATCGTATCTATACATATAAAAGTAAAAACCTGTGTGCACTCGTATATTTGATATTAATCTGGAACAAGTGCACTGATTTGGATCGTATTTTTTTCTGCACTTTACAAATTTATATGGGATAATTTGTAAACAACCACCAATTTCCGGCGTCATTTAGTTCAGGATAAACATCAAAAATACAAAGTTCCATTGTTAACACTAGGTTTACGGACGTTTCTTTTACACCTATCTCTACGAACACGCGTCAATTTGACGCATGAACGTGTACATATAACAGCATTTACAAGAATGCCAACTTGCACCGGACAGCAAATATATATTTTAAAGTATCAATTGCTGTTGTTGACGCATGCCTGTTTAGGCAGAGAGGTGCGATTGTTCATGTTTTTCAGTGGCGCCATCTTTGGCCAAGAATTAACTATAAATTCTGATTCTTTCTTGGTTTAATAAATTCAATTTAGTAGATTTTTATCCACCACTATTTCTAAATAATTCGTAGACTTACATAACTCACCACTTTATATTTGCAAAATTTACTCTCTAGTTATTTACCGTTTTTTTTAAAAATTATTTTGGCGTGACCGGAGCAGTTGGCATCTCTGCACTTAGAAAACAAAGTAATTATTTACTACAAGAAAAAAAATGAAAATATGAGATATATATTTATGAAATATTCTAGAATTTTATTTTTGAATACTCGAACTAAGCAACTGAAACCTTCAAAATCTGACATCAATTGGCATTCTGCATTTGTTCTTTCTATTGTTGCTCATCGGCAACAGTTGTTTATCGCTTGTTTCATTTGAGATAACGGATTGAAGTATTGTCGGTACATTCCTATTTATTATTGATGTGATGTTTGCATGTTTATTCAAAATTTTATCTAAATGACGATAGCGTCAAATGGACGCATATCCGTAGAGATTGGTATACCACAAAGAGAATTTCAATATTTCACCGATTTTGAAGAAAATAAACTTCAATGTATATTTACCTCGATCAATGGATAAAAGTCATTACAAGAGATAAAATAAAAATGCAAACGGGTTTTGTAATTTTCCTTATAAAATTCGGAATGCGTCAAAATGACGCGTCCCGTAAACCTAGCGTTAAAAACCATTGTTACGGATTAAACTTTCCCTAATATTGCTTGATTGGCTGTATCGATTGGCATGATGCTTTTTGTTGCAGATAGCTTAAATGCTTTGCATTTGTTGTACTGAACATTTTAATTAAAAAATTCAGCACGAAACCACACCAACGAAAATTTATATGAGCATAAATAAATCCATTATCTCACTTGACCAATAATGAATTTATTTTTACATATTATCTTGATTTTTGACTGAACTTTATCCATCAAATGTGCCATCGAGATAATTTACATATTTTCATTTTCTTAAATGTTAGCATATGTTGTACTAAACATTTTAATTAAAAAATTCAGCACGAAACCACACTAACGAAAACTCATGTGAGCATGAACATTAAATCCATTCTCTCTCTTGAGCAATGTGAATTTATTTTTACATATTTTCTTGATTTTTGACTGAGCGAGTCTCAAAATACTTCTATTTACTTAAAAAGGTGGACCAGCTGGTCTGCAGAGGAGGCTAGTTAATAATAAAAAAATGTGTACATTTGAATCTGGAGTCAATGGAGAGTGATCTTTTATGGCTATATTGGTAGGGGGAGATTTTCCTATCGTGATCTGTGGCAGAATAATCACCAAGTCTTGGCAACTTCCGGGCAACGGCCCGCAAAAACTTTAAAAAAAAAGAAAAAGAAAAAAGGATCACAGAAAGGTATCAATTTGAAGGGTATAACTCGTAGCCTCCCCTGGAAAAAACATCACCATGTTTTTCTTCTTCTTTTTTTAAAAATTTTTTTTTTCTAGTTTGAAATCAATTTGGCGCCTTGGCGATAGTAGTTGGCGTAGCAGATCACGATACGGAAATACCCCCAGTAAAAACACAAAACCATGACATTGACTAAACTTCATTGGTTATTATTAATAAAGACCAGTTGGAGTGATAAATTCGATTAAATTATTCACTTTACCGGCTTGTTTGGTTATTAATAGTATTGACCGGTTAGTATTAATACTAACCGATTATTCACGTTGACCGTAACGTATACGCCAGATTTTGTGGCTGAACATGTATATTAATGTCTGAGCATGTATGCGGCTTAGCGTGCATGGGTTAAATAACAAGATTGCTCTTTTTTTCCAAGGCAACTGAGAAGAATGACTGAAAAATGGTGAAAACTTTGACGTCCCTTTTTTTTAGAAAACGTTTAATTCTAAAAACTAATAAACAGTAATAGGGTTTAAATCAGCTAAAGGTTTTCATAAATTGTTTTCAAAAAAGATAAGGAGCAGTAACTCAACCATTTCTGTTTGAAACTTTTCATGGTAAAACAAGCGCAGCATAAAAGAACTACTTGAATTGCTCATATCTTGCGCGTCTGGCGCTTGCCTCATTCACGTTTGGCGAATCGTGAGATGCCTATTTTTGAGCGAACGAAACATTTTCTTCAAAATAATGAAGATGGTATTAAAAGTTAACATGTTTCGAGTGCTTAAAGATAAGCGCCTGTTCTCAAGGTTCGCCAGACATGATTGACTTCGTGTCGTGAATTTTTGAGCGCTAGTAACGTAGTATATTAAATTAAAATCAACAATTCTAAGCCTTCTTAACACGTTGAAAGTCACGCAAATTTACATGCTTGCCCGCCTGGCTAAACGGTAAATAACTGCAAACTAAATTTGCAAATATTAGACAGATTTTGCTAGTTTTTTAAAAAGGTTTAGCATGACATATCTGAAAAAAGTGGTGAATTATATAAGCCTACAAATTGTTTAGAAATAGTAGTGTATAAAAATCGACCGAATTGAATTTAGTAAACCAATAATCACAATTAATAAACTACCACTTGAAAATATTGATTCGCTGTCCGGAGCAAGTTGGCATCTCTGTGTATATAAATAAAACAATTTTTGTGTGTTCTATATTACATTCATCTCTTCAAGCCATTTTAGTTACGATAATATAAAAAAATTAAAAATTTACTCGAATTATGTGTTTCTAATGTAACCCAATTATTATACTCTACAGATCTATATATTATACTATATTATTATATATAGATCTATATATTTTAATAATCTATATATTATACTATATAGATTATTAAATCTTGGCTTTGCCGGTCACCGGTGACCCCCGTGGCCCGACGAACAAACTCAGTACCGGTCATCGGTGACCCCCCATAGCCTTCAACATGTTAATATTAAGAACTTAACAATAGTTTAAAAACGAGCATTTAATTCAAAGAAAAACATAAATTAAAATACTAAAAATATAGATTAGTATATAATTGAAGAATAATATACGATGCTGCGCAAAGAATAAAATTTTGAAAAATGAAAAAAAATATTATTAAGTAGTTGGTAAAATTGTCCTGTGAAACACGATTTAGACGCGTGTGTTTAAGACGTTTTAGACGATGTATAACGTAAGAAATTTTAAGATGTTTAAAGATGTTGGCTACGTATTCGGCAACTTCCTTCACTTTGCAGTAATAAGAAGTATCAAAACACGATTTCATGCAATCATCGTTGAAATTGCAATTTTATTCAAGAAGATATAACAATACCTTTTATAAAACTTTTATCTCTATTTTTTAAATTGTAGCACAATACTATTATGCTACTTGATAATTACAAAATATAATAGCAGAAATGGATAAATATATTATTCCGAATTAATGCATACGTATGTGTATTGTTAAAATTGTATCATTTATTTAATGAACCTACTAAAAATAAAATTAAAAAAGAAAGCAGATGAGCAGATGTTTAATCACATTCTATCAGAAACATGCTTTCATAAAACTCGACATTCATTGAATATAATGTTTTATTCAAATATCTTTGCTAAATAAGGAATAAATTTTCAAACGACTTAAAAAGAAACATTTTATTATTTAAAAAAAAAAACATTAACATTCGGCTACCAGAGGAAAAAATATGAATGTAGGAATGAAATTTTAGGTCATGTGTGCGTATGTCAAGTTCCTTCTAAGTTAACCTCATTTAAATATTAATCGCTTATTTATATATTGTCCCCAAATTATTTTTCTAAAAATAATTAATATTAATTATTCTCGCTTTTATCTGAATAAAAACAGATGAAACTTTAGATTTTGCTGCAGAAAAAAATTGTATGCCTCATAATTCAAAAATTTTTCATCCGCAATTAAATTAAATAATAAAAATTGCTAAATAATTATTACAAATTATTGTTTGCGTGAAATTATCTTTAGGAAAATGGGTTTAATAAGTGGGTGCAAATTTTTTTCTTTTTTTTTTTTTTGAAATTGCTCAATTAGTTTTAAAGATATGGCTGAAAATGCAAAAAGTGAAATTAACAATAAGGGGACAAGCTTTCATCCGCTAACTATTAGAGTCACTATTTCCAAATTGCGGCTACTCCCTATATTTTGAAGGCCAAGAATCGAAGTATGTAAAAAAAAAATGTTAATTCGTGGAAAGAACGTTTTTGTGCCTGATTTCGTAACTTAACTAATAGTTAGCAACAAATAATTAGAATATTTGAAATCACCCCTGGAAACATAATTGACACTATTGTACGTGAAAATCCGATCATTGGAACGAAAGTTATTCAGGGAGATGTCTTTCCTTTTGAGCACTTTTATTATTTAAGAAAAAAAAAACACATTTCTTTTCTTTTTTTTTTTTTTTTTTTTTTTGAAATTGCTCAATTAGTTTTAAAGATATGGCTGAAAATGCAAAAAGTGAAATTAACAATAAGGGGACAAGCTTTCATCCGCTAACTATTAGAGTCACTATTTCCAAATTGCGGCTGCCCTCTATATTTTGAAGGCCAAGAATCCAAGTATATGTAAAAAAAAAAAAAATTTAATTCGAAGAAAGTACGTTTTTGTGCATGATTTCATAACTTAATTAATAGTTAGCAACAAATAATTAGAATATTTGAAATTACCCCTAGAAACATCATTGACACTATTGTACGTGAAAATCCGATCATTGGAACGAAAGTTATTCAGGGTGATGTCTTTTTTTGCGCACTTTACAAGATTATAAAAAAGTGTAATTATATATATAAATATACACTTGTCTGCTCCTGTCAAAATAGCCCTTAAAACAACAACAAAAAAATGACCTTTAAGTATTACATCGGAAATTAAAATGAAATATCGCAGTCACTAGGAAAAATGGATACTCAAGTAGTACGTTTTCGTTACTTTTGACGAAACCGTTTCCTGGTACATGCTCAGAGCAAAAATTTCATCTAAGTGACGAAATAACTTCGTCGAGAAAACGAATTTCGTCAAAATTAAAGAAATACTTCGTAGTTCTATAATTTTGCTAAAAAAAAAAAGAAAAAAAACTCGTTGTGTCTAATACATCTAACTTTTCTAATAGTCACTTTAACATAGTCACCATATTGGTCGAGCATCCCTTCCCCGAAGCGGGATTAGAATCCCGGAACTTCAGGGTACTAGTCTAGTCCAACTCCTTGACCAACATAATGCCTGGTCGGGTTAATTCGCCACTTCAGTTTCGTTTGCCTAGTCTTCACCCTAGTTTCGTCATTCAAATTAACGAGTTGAGGCAACATTTTCATCATATTTTTGAGAGTTCGCGTTTCGTCACAATTCACGTGATTTCGTGACGAAATGATTCTCGAAATTAACGAAATACTGCTCATGGATCGTCAAAAATGAATAGAAATGTGATCAATATATAGCTATGTTTTTATTTTTTATTTTATAGCCGCCGTTGAAAAGAATTTTTTAATTTTTTTATATTTTGTTTTAGCATTTCAGTGTTCTTTTACTTTATTTCTAACAACCACTGATTCCTAAAGAATAAACCAGAGCTTTACCTTGCGTCAAAGATCAAACAAAACCTGTCATTATATTTTTTTTTTTCAATTCACTTTTAATAATATAACATAATGAGAAACTGTTAATGCGGAAAACATAAAAAATATATTTCCTCCATATTTCGGGCAATTTTTATGGTAAACATTAGATTAGTCATAGGATGTCCTCGGTCGTAAATATTTTTCATGGGTTTTATCACCTTGACGCAAGTCTTGATTTCATAGAAGGCAACAGTCTTTTGGTGTTCTTTAAAAAGTACTTTTTACTTGAAAATGCATTTCAGGTGAGATGTGTGTTTTACTGTGTCTACTCTGCTGTATTTGGTGAGTACTTGTTCAAATTTATAAATCGAATTCAATTTAATTTATTTATACCTCTATCTTTTTTAGAATAAAATTTGTTATTAACATAGCACTCCACTTAATCTTGTTTTTCCTACTATTTTTTTTTAAATCAAAAATTTATAGATACTTATTTCCGATAAAAATAAAAAAAAATTCTCATTTTCGATCATTATGGTTTACGCAACCTCAGCCAACGCCTCCTGTAACTGAATTTCTCCACACGGTTTTTTATAGGCAATCAGATCTGGCCCCTATGAAGGTTAACACTTGAATGCTATGGGGGTCACCGGTGACCGGCGCAGAGTTTGTTTGTAGTGTCACGGGAGTCACCGGTGACCTGCGAAGCCAAGATTATTACAAATACATAATTCTAGCAAATTTTTAATACTTGTATATTATTATCGTTACTAAAATGGTTTGAAGAAATGAATGCAATATAAAACGCACAAAAATAGTCTTATTTATGTACACCATACCTGCCAACTCTCCCGGATTTTGCGGGAGATTTTATTTTCATATTTAAAGTGGTAGTAAATATATACTATTTTTTTCTTTTATAAATTAAATTTTTTAAATGATTTTGATCACCACTATTCTTACAAAAATTAAGCTTATATATTAATATGCGTTACTATCATGGTTGTCAACTTAATTTTTTTCAAATACAACGTATTTGTTTGCTTAAAATTGAAGTTTTAATTCCATTTTAATACCACTGGGAAAAATGATAATGGAAGGGATTAAAAGTTGGCAGGTTTGATGTACACCGAGATGCCAACTTGCTCCGGACAGCGAATAAATATTTTTCGAGTGGTAGTTTATTAATTGTATTTCTTTGTTTAATAAATTCAATTTAGTAGATTTTTATCCACCAGTATTTCTGAACAATACGTATTCTTATATAATTCACCACTTTTTTCAGACATTTCATGCTAAACCTTTTAAAAAACTAGCAAAATCTGTCAAATTTGCTAATTTAGTTTGTAGTTATTAACCGTTTGGCCAGACGGGCAAGCCATGTAAAAGTAACGTGGCATTCAACGTGTTAACCAGTTTACGAAAGAGCCGTTTAATAGAAAATCTACTAAAAATTAGAAAGTGGTAGTGAATATGTGTCTAAAAATTTGTTTAATTTATCAATATGATTAGTTTGTCTAATTTACTTGTCAACCACTACGGATTCAATTCTCACATATATATGATATATTTTTCTCATTTACTTTTAAAACTTAAGACGAATCACTGGGGCTCCCTGGCTTGTCAGAAATAACACCTCAATGAACAGAAATAATGACCTCAAAATCGACAAAATAGACGAGTGCCTTTTTAAACTCAATGCATCCTTTTTTAAAGGTGCCAAAAATTGTTCAACATGTAAATTCAATAAGTTATTAGACATTGATTTCATAGATGACAATAAAAATTTCAGCCCGATAACCGCTTTTTTCTTAAGCGACTGTGTTCTCTCTAAGCATTTCGGATAATCATGACTATCCCCACTGCCCTAGACAAACTGTGTTCTCTGCACCAATGAAGCCCGGCTACACCGGGGGGAGGCGAGAGAGTGCACAGGGAGTCTTCCCCCTTTTGTAAATTTGTAAATAGTGTAAATATTCTTTCTTTATCTTTATCTCCAATTTGTTCCCTTTATTATGTATCAACTTGCGATTTATTTTTATGTATGACTCAGACTTGATTTTATCAATTATTGTTCATTCTGAGATTTAACTTAATGTTAACGCAGTACCTCCCTTCCCTTCCACCACGTATTATTCAATTTAGATGAAAGAGCAGATATCCATACATGGATAGGTACTCTGAAAAACTTGATTAGTTAGTTAGTACTTTTAAAATAAAATTTGGGCTTCATGTGCACAACTGGTTCACTTTATAAATAATCTGAGCAGACTACTTATAAAATCCCGCGTGGAGGCTTTCAGATGTAGGAGTTGTTGGTGGATCTCCCAAATTATTCAAATTAACTATGAAATATGTAGCTTTTTTTTAAAATGGATCATTAAATTTTTTTAACTATAATAATATTAACTATATTAACCATAAAGATTCGGAAACTTATTGTTTAAATAGAAGTCCCATGGCAACCCTACTAATTGATTACTAATATTCTGTTTGATCATTGAGTTTCGTTACCGAAATTACTTACTTAAAAAAAATATTATTAATAAGCTGAACTGTAATTTACTAAAATATCGAAAATTATGAAAATTATTTAATGGCAAACATTACAAAATCATAAATGCATTTAAAGTTTTTAAGTCATAAGTATTAAAAAAATTTAATACTATAAATAATTAAAATATGTAAGGGAGAAATGTTTTTGTAACACATTAAATTTCCTTTCCAAAGATTTTTCTGTTGTAATTTTGTAGAATTATCATGATATCAAATTCTTCCATTGATGCACCTAGGAAATTAAATAAAGCTGTCGAAATTTGACTCAATTTCTTAACTCATTCATGACTACTTCAAGACATACATTCTCCCATTCTAGCGTTCTTCAATAAAGATAACATTAAATGAGGTAATAAATACGATTTTATTAATAGCTTAGATGTTTGATGATTTTGATTATCGCTAAACTTGTGTTATTTAAACAAATAAATAAAACTTGAAGTATATTTAAAAGGCTGTTTTGCGAAGTCGCGTGATGTGATTCGATATGTTGTTTTCATAGCTGATCTACGTTTGCAACAGTTATAGTTTGTTCACCAGGAGTTGGCACTTGGCTCCACCTCCTCGGACGAAGAGTCAAGAGTGGATCTCCGCTCTTGAAATTGAGACAACCATCAATGCGCGCCAAACGCAAACAGTGAATTCTTTTTCAGTCACTTACTTCGTTTTATCATCTGCTGTTATCCATTTCGTTACTCTAGCTAATTAAATACATTGCAGCTAAATGTCTCAAAAAGGACAAACTATTCACTCAAATAAGAGGAATGTCATCAAATTTATGAAATATTTAGTGTTAAAATAATGCGCATAAGGATTGCGAAATAAATATTTTTGTCAGACGATTGCCAAATTAGCAACCTTGTTCAGGATTGTCCACATCCTTCTCCCAGAAATAGCGAAACTGTATCGTCGGATACCACGTGATGAAGGTGGAGCCAAAGTCCAACTCCTGATGAACGAACTATACTCATCACTTTTAGGTCAATTTAGCCTATCTTTAGCCAGCGCCCTCTATGTTTAGTTTGAAAATGGCGTACAGTATGGAGAAAAGCTACGGTTTTGAGAAAATGAAAACCGTTTGCGGTCAAATTTTTTGATATTTAAAAACTTACTCTAATGTTGCATCATCTGGGATCATAAGAATTTGAAGAAAATGTGAATAAGAAATTGAATTTGATAATTTTCATCTAGGTAAAAAAATGTCACTAAACTGGTGACATTTTAATAACTTTTAAAATAATTTTAAAATATTATAGTTATTTGGTCTTTCTAAAGTCCAGATAAATCTTTACAGAAAGACGGCAAATACAGTGCAAAATTATAGCTTCGATTCAAGTGTAAGGCACTTAAACTTGTTTTCCTTTGCGAAAGAGACTCGAAAAAACTATGTTGAGTTATAGAAGATTAACAAATTTCTTGCCGAAATGGTAGAAATTCCCCTTTTTGTATGAAAAACGCCCCTAGCTGCCAACATCTACGGAAATTTCATTGTGTTTCATTTAAAGTGGTATTGAGTCCTATACATTTCTTTTAAATTCTTGGATTTGATCCGCGATGGCTCAGGTGATAGAGCGTTCGCCTTCCAATGCGGCGAACCGGGTTCGAAACCCAGTCGATACAAATTCCGCATCCAGCTTGCACCGCACACAATGCTGACGTGAAATATCCTCATTGGTAGACGGATCATGGGTTCGAGTCCCCTTGCCGTTAGGCTAACCGTGGGAGGTTCTCGCGGTCTTCCTCTCCATGTAACGCAAATGCGGGTTAGCTCCATCAAAAAGTCCTCCACGGAGGCAATTTTCTCCCACTACTCGATCCAGGAGTCAGGATTGTGTTCAAAATTACAAGGCTACGGAGTTGAACATTAGGAGTACAGCAGACCGTTGAACAGCAGACCCATAAAATTGGGTCTGCTGTTCAACGACGGTTATAAAATTCTTGGATTTATGAATTTAATTAAATGTGATTTCGATTACCACTAAATGCAAATCAATCAATCTTGTGTGTAAGTGCAAGTTATCAAAACGAAAATGAGTGTAAGCCACAGCAATTGCAAAAAGTCAATTTTATCTACGATTGCATTTGCCGTAGCTGCCAACTGTTACGGTTTTCGCGGAAGATTTTATTTTCATATTTAAAGTGCTAGCGAAACTCGTGTTATACACCATTAAACTTTTTGAATTATAACAATAATTATAAATGAGTTAGACCACCACTACATATAAATAATTACGACAAATATATAAAAGCATAATATTCTTTATGATAGCGATGCCAAATGCTCCGCTTTCTGTAAAAGTCCTAAAAAAGTGTTGTAGCCAATTAAATAATAAAAATAGTTACATCTACTCTTTAAAAGTGTAACCACTAGATCACTACAATAAAGTTGCATTTCATAACGATACTTTGAATTTTTGATATGTAATGATGGAAAAATTACTTAAAATGAAAAATACGAAACTAAAAATGACATAAATTTCGCTACCACTAGAAAATATTTTTTTTACAAAGTGGAGCAAGTTGGTACCTCTGCGAATTTCAACCTGGTCTAAATATAAAAATATTTTTGAATAAAATTGTTTTTTGGTAATTGTCTTACTACCAATTGGAAAATCCATTCTCGGAAAGAATGAAAGTAGGATTGTTTTTTGGTTATTGTCTTACTACCAGTTGAAAATCTATTCTCAGAAATAATGAAAGTTGGATTGTTTTTCGGTAATTGTTTTACTACCAATTGGAAAATCCATTCTCGGAAGGAATGAAAGTTGGCAGGTATGCATTTCAATTAGTCTTTTACTACCACCTGGTGAATACTCCATTGGAAGGAGTAACAGTTGGCAGGTCTAAATACCTACATTAAAACGTAGTAAAATCCTTGTGCTTCAATTCTATGAATAGTTTGTAGTGTTAGTTATCACTTTAGTTCTTAAAAATCCGCAATTATATTATTTCATATCAAAAAACATTACAATATCTAATCCAGGGAAGTCACAGCCGACTATTTATGTAAAAAACTCAATTCACTTTTATTTATTAATTATCTCTTTATTTATTCATTCTCATCTACCACCGTCACTTACATTTCATGTTATTCAAATACAAACCTTTTTTGTATTCTCTTTCTATAGTAAACTGAAAAAAAAAATGCTATAAAACGTTGCCAATTTTAATTTCTTTTAATAAAATTTTTAATTTTATTTGCATTTTTAGTCGTCTGTGGCCATCAGGAAGCCTCCACACGGTTTTTTATAAGTAGTCTGCGCAGACTACATAAACCAGTTTACCCAGTTGTGCGCTAGAACCAAAATTAAAAAGTGATTGAGAGAAATTTATCATATATATTTAACAATTGAATCTGTAGTGGTAGACAAATAAATAAGACAAACCAATCAAATTCAAAAATTAAACAAATTTTTAGACATATATTTGCTACTACTATCTTATTTTTTCTAGATTTTGTATCAAATGCTTCTTTCGTATGCTTGTTTACATTCATAGTGGTCTGATCGGACTACCTGCAAAAAAAAAAACCGTGTGGAGGCTTTCCTGATAAACTATCATTATAATATTGCGTATTGAATTTACGGTTTCTCCAAAATAATTATTAAAAATTAAATATTCAAGCTACCAGTTTTTTGGGGGGTGGGGGAATTTGGCGTTTTCAACAAATTTTATTAGCCTTCATGACAATTTTTACCTTATTATTTTGCCATTTCGTTAAAAAGATTGCCAACTACTACGCATTTTGCAAAATACTAAGTTTTAGGCAATTAAAAACTAAAGCTTAGAGAATTTTTGCTAATTTTAGCTAACATTTTATGTCTTACTGCTAGAGCATACCTGCCAACTTTTAATCCTTTCAAGGATGATTTTCCCCAGTGGTAGTAAAATAAAATTTAAATTACAATATTAGGCAAACACATTCGCTGTATTTTGAACTAGCTTATGCTGATTACTACAACAATATTACATATAAATATACATGCATATTTTTTTTAAAAATAGTGGCGGATCAAAATTATTTTAAATTAATTTTATAAATGCAAGGAATATATAGAAAGCATTCATTTTACTACCACTTTAAATTTAGAAATAAAATTTTACGCCAAATGCGTAAAAGTTGGCAGGTATGCAAGAGGAGTCGAATAATGTTTCTTTTTATGTAAACTTTCGACGATTTTTTACAGGTATAACCCATTGATAGTTTTTTAATAATATTTTGTTTTGTATATTAATTAGAAAAGTCGCAGAAACAAATTATACATTACTTTTAAAACTGGCACAAAAGTTTTTTGTTTTATTTGAAAAAAAAAAATGAAATAATTTCTAATCAGTGTAAATAGTTTGTAATTTTTATAATACTATTTTATGTTGCCATAAAAACTTTAAAAAAAAACATACAATAAAAAAAGAAGAAAAAACAATACTATTATTTTTTATGAAATATTGAGTAACGTTCGCACAATATGTACTATTTTTAAGTCTAAAATAAATGAACAAAAATACTTGTTTTCCGCATCTAAGAGCTTCCTGTCCATTGTAGAACTTACGTTGCCACAAATTGTTGAGATATAACTTTCTAGCAAACGAAATCGGAATAATTATTTTAATCAAAGCAAACGATATATTAAAAAACCTTTCTCAAACGTTCACCGCGGAAAGAAAATCGAATTCGATCGAGAAAAAAAAAATGAAAAGAAACGATGCCAGATTCGATTACACCGAAAAGTCAATTATTTTTGTATTGTCATTATGTTGTGGGATTAAAATCGGAAATAATTTTAACAAAAGTTGATCTGAAAGTTCGTTTGCAGTTTGATGCCACTTTTTTTTTTGTTTTCTTCTTGAAAATGATGTCATAGATTTCTGCGGAAAACGGTTTCACACCAGACAGCAAAATGTGGTACCGCCTTAACATCTGAGCAGTGGTTTAGTAAGGTGTATCTTATCAACAGAATGTATTTTGTCGGTGATATGAATTACGTTATTTTCTTTTCTGGATGTGCCATGTTAATAGGAGCCTGTATGGTCGTCTGTTTTTGGTAAGCAATTTTCCCCTTAATTAAAAAGTATAATTCCATTTTATTGATTTTAACATAAAAAAATTTTGAAGTCGTTTTCCCCATAATTAAAACTTATAATTCCATTTTATTTATCTTAACAAACAAAATTTTTCAAGTAAAGTCATTTATTCCATAATTAATAAGTATAATTCATTTTATTTATTTTAACAAACGATAATTTTAAAAGAAAGTCATTTACTCCATAATTAATAAGTATAATTCATTTTATTTATTTTAACAGACAATAATTTTCAAGCAAAGTCATTTATTCCATAATTAATAAGTATAATTCATTTTATTTATTTTAACAAACAAAATTTTTCAAGGAAAGTCATTTCCCCCTTTATGTGTATAATTCAATTTTACTTATTTTAACAAACAAAAATTTTCAAGTAAAGTCGTTTTCCCCATAATTTAAAGTATAATTCCATATTTCCATTTTATTTATTTTAACAAACAAAAATTCTCAAACAAAGTCGTTTTACCCATAATTAAAAAGTATAATTCAATTTTATTTATTTTAATTCCAAAAACAAAATTCTGTAATGGGTATAAATATTATTTGAGTTTAAGTTTGTTTTGGGGGAATATCTTTGAGTATTATTTTGCGTACGTATTGGGTATAACAACAATGTCTATGATGTTATGAATTAATAATAAAAGGAGAAGAAATTGTGAAATTTTTTCAAAATTTTTAAGCTCCAAATATCAACAATTAGGGGAACTTTAAAAAAAAAACTATTTTAACTAAACATTCATTTCTAACAAAAAGCTTGCTTGTATTTTTTTCCATAAAAAACTGTATTACAAAAAAGCATCTTAAACTAATAAATTTCTTTCCTACACTATGAGCACCACATCAAACACTTTAATTTTGTTTAAAGCTAAATTTAGTTCAAGTAAAACTAACAACAACAAAAAAGGTTAAATGTTAAATAATAAAGAAAAGCCTAAAATTTGATTCGATGAGCAAGGAAATATGAAGAATTACATTCTGAATAGTCGCCTGAAGTACACCCATCTTCAAATCAATGGATAACGTCTTTGTAAAGTAAAGGCGGATGGTGCGCAATTTACTTCCCAGACAAGCTAAAACCAAACGGCTTTATTTTGACCAAAGCGCTACAATCATGCCGTTGGTCTCAATATTGTGGGGCCTTAACCTTCATGGCCTAAAATTATTCAGAACAGGGCATTAGAAAAGTAAAAAAGTGGTTTTAACCTGATTAATGCTCGCTCACAAATGTATGGAAAAAAATGGTAGTAAATATACCAGCATTTGTTACAAAATAAGTGGTGGTAAACTGGAATTGTTATAAGTTAGATTAGTGGTTACCAACTGGAGGCCCGCGGGCTACGTCCGGCCCCCGAAGCTCTTTTTTGTGGCCAGCGAACTAAAATATATTAGTTGTGATTTTTTTGCGGACAATTTTCGTAAAAAATCTATACGGTTTAAAATACTTTTCTTTCGTTTTAAAAAAAAAAACTAATTTCTTCGATTCTGTGAAATTTAATATACCAACGGAGAAAAAAAAAATTATTTCTCACGTAAAAATCTACTTATTTTAATTTGTAATTCAATACAACTTGATAAAAGTCTAACAGTAATATTTAATGTTCTTTCAAGCATAAAAGAGTCCTATATAAATTTTTGAGAAAGTTACGGCCCCGCCATTTGACTGGTGTTTTTAATTGCGGCTCCCGGCCTAATGTAAGTTGGAAATCCCTGAGTTAGATAATAGATAGAATTTTTACAAAACTTTTGTCAGCACTTCAAAAAACATAAACTCCACACGGGTTTTTATAAGTAGTCTGGGCAGACTATTTAAAAAGTTAACCCGTAGTGCGCATGGATCCAAATTCTATTTTAAAAGTACTTGAGAGAAATTTATAATTTTTACTAGATTTTCTATTAAATGGCCCTTTCGTAAACGGGTTTACCTTCATAGTGGTCAAATCAGACTACTTATAAGAAACCGTGTGGAGGCTATCAGTTATAGGAGGCGTTGACTGATTCGTCGGATACATATAATGGAGTGGGAGTAGAATTAGAAGGGGAGCGGGTGCCAAGCACCAAATAGTAAAGTCGTGAATGAGAAACCAGTCGAGATGAACATAGGATGAAATCGATAGGAAATTAAAGATAATTGAGATTTAAACTAGATTAGAATGTAATACTATTTACAGGAGTCAAAATAATATTAACATTTACCATGGTGCGTAGTGCTCATATATGGCAGTACTTTTACTTTCGTTACTTGTACCGCCGGTACAAGTAAAAAGTACGTACTTTTACTTGTACTTCGTTACTTTTTAAATGTAGTACTTTTACTTGTACTTTCGTTACTTTTTTAGGGAAAAAGTACAAGTATTTGTAACGGAAATGTCGAATGAAATCGTTACTTTTTTCTAAAACTTGGTAAGCTTTCTAAAAAAAGAGAGAAAAAAAATTAAATTAAAAAAAATGCTTATGTTTTTTTAATTTATAAAACTAATGTGCAAAATATATGCATTCACAGCTAACTTTGTGTTTAAATACCTTGACCTACCGTGGAGCGCTTATTCAGCGTGGCTAAGCACGTTCTGAGAAATTCTCGCAGCAGACTCAGTGACACCACTTTCGAAATGCAATTATTTTGCAAAAATAATAAAAATATTAATTAGCAAGTTATTTTCATTCATTTTCGAGTTTTGTGCATTCATTTAATGCATTTTAAATAAAATATGTTGGATTTTGCTATTACGTTTTTCAATTTTCTTTTTGAACTCACTAATAATACATTTTTGTCTTAATACATTTTTTACTAAATACATTTTTACCTAGTACATTTTTTACTAAAATTATGTTTATGCCTGACCTAGTCAAACAACGCCCAGTCAAATCTCTAAGTGATACTAAAATTAGTTTAAATTTTTTTTTATTCCGTTAGGCAGAAATGTTCGGAAAATGATTTTCTCGCATGACTTCAGCATTAGCCATTGTTACATATAAAACTAGACTGTTCTGTTTCAACTTATACTGCACATTCAATTATTTTTTACTTGCTCAAAGATCACAAAGCTATCTGAAACCCCGTGTTTGCTTTGTTTATGTTTGTGCTTTTAAAACGCGTTTCTATAGAGTAAAACAATTTTAAATCAATGATAATTTAAATGAATAAAAATAATAAACTACAAATTAAAATCAATAGATAAAATTTCTTTTTCGTGCAAATCCATAAAAAGTTTGATATTAAAATTATATTTGATTTTAAAATTATATTATACGATTAAATTATAAAATTATATTATAGTATTCTTCCGAATTTAAAAATAAATTAATGCCCATAACTTTAAAAATTAAAAACAATTAAATAAATAACAACAATTTTTCAAAAACATTAAAGAACATAAGAATATTATTCAATAAAATTTTAGCTTACTTTGAATTTTCGATTTCCTAGAAATGTACTTTTAAATCGTTACTTTTTTTGTTTAGTACTTGTACTTTTACTTGTACTTTTTACTCGTTACTTTTTAAAATAAGAACTTTTTACTTTTTACTCGTTACTTTTTTTAAAAATACTTGTACTTTTACTCGTTACTTTTTAAAAGTAACGTAGCCATATATGGTAGTGCTTAAGGTAAAAAAAAGTGCTTAAAGGTGCTTATTTTCGATTTTAGTTTTTTAAAAGTTCTTAAAGGTGCTTTTTTCATTGGGTGTTTTAAAAAATGCTTAGTTTTCCCTTGTCAATAAAAAGATTTTTTTTCTTTACCATGTCGATTTTCGTCAAATATTACGCAAAGTCCTCCACTAAGATAAATTTCTCCCAATCCAGGAGTCTTCTGGATTGGTCTTCCTCTCCATGTAACGCAAATGCGGGTTAGCTCCATCAAAAAGTCCTCCACGGAGGCAATTTTCTCCCACTACTCGATCCAGGAGTCAGGATTGGGTTCAAAATTACAAGGCTACGGAGTTGAACATTTGTAGTCGTAAACCTAAAAATTGGGTCGGCTGTTCAACGACGGTTATTAAATAAAATATTATGCGAAAGCGTGCTTTTCATAGTTCTATTCAACGTTTTCATCATTCATTCAACCACACTCCATTCCGGCGTACCGTCGTTTCGTAGCGTATGAAAGAGCCAATCATTTTACATGTTTGATGAAATACTTGACAAATCCGCACGTGCGTCTGCTGAGCTGTGTTCAGTTAGATTCTTGCACTTTCATGTGCAACTCTGCTGCAGTTTGCAAGATATTCTCAATTTCAAACTTCATTTTATCCTCTGAAATCGAACCGAAAAATCTCTCTATGGTGACTAATATAATCAAGAAAAAGAATTCTTTGTCAGAAACTAGTTATTTTATCATGATCATGTTAAGTCTTTGAAAATTATTTTGCATTTTGTAATGTATATAGAAAATATTTTGGAAGTGCTTAAAAAGTACTTAAAAGGTGCTTATTTTTTATTGAAAGAGTTTGCTACGCACCTTGTTTACGCACGTGTCATAAAATATACGCAACTATTTACATGTTTACACGAGATTGACAAAAATTTGTCAACGACAAATAAAAGGTTATATAAGATAGTTTGCCAACTATCTTGTACATGACTCGAACTTCAAAGCGTAATCACCTGATTATTTATACAGGGTTATTCATAATTTCCTCCCCCAGTAAACGCCATTTTTCTTTACTACAACTGGCTTCAGTGGTACACGTTACTGCCATCTACCGGCAACTGCTTAGATTAAAATTTGAATACTTTCGGAATAATTCATATGCTCTTTTTTGCCATATTCGTCTTCGTTTTTTTACTATAACGCTTCAAAACCCCGGAGGGAATTATGAATAACCCTGTATATCTGTTTAAATTGTTGGAGAATTTAAATATTATTTATTTGTGTGTAGCGGTGATAAAAATTAATTTAATCCTAATTTGAAAATGCAATAATTAAATAGAAATGTATGAATTTTCTTACCAAATTTAGTATTAAAACGAAATACTACCAAGAGTCCACAGTAGAGCAAAAAGTCTGATGGGTCTATCTTATGGAATCAAAATCGTTCATCAAAGTTATCAAATCAAAAATAAAACATTACGGCTGTTTTTCGAAGCCTCCATCATCATATGAAATTACGTTTTTTTTTTTAGAATAATATGCTACCTTTATAACTGTTGTGAGTTTGCAACTGTTACTCGTGACAGTTAGGTCAAGTTTAGCCTATCTAAAGTCACAGCTATCTACGCTTATTTTGAAAATGGCGCAAAACGTTAATATGGAGAACAGCTACCGTTTTGTGATAGTAAAAAAGCGTTTGTGGTCTAATTTTCTAATATTTAAAAACTTACTCTAATGTTACATTACCTGGGCTCATAAAAATTTGCAAAAACTGAGAATACGACAGCGATTGTGATAATTTTCATCTAAGTGGAAAAATGTCGTCAAAAACTGGTGACTTTTAAAACGTTCAATAACTTTTAAAATACTTAAATTATTTGTCTGCTCTAAAGCCCACATAATTCTTCTCGGCAAGGTTATAAATATGAAGCCTGGTGGCTGAGTGGTAGCGCTTCGCTCTCCCGTACCACAGGTCCTGGGTTCGATCCTCGGGCCGGGCAAGGTTGACTCAGCCTTTCATCCCTTCAGTGGGTCGATAAATGAGTACCAAGCATGCTTGGGAACTAAACACTGGGGTTTCGCGTTCGGCTGACCACCTAACCGGAGCATCTGCTTCTGCACCCCAGAGCCCAAGGTCAAGAAAACTGAGATGGGCACAGTAGGCCTTGGCCCTCTATGGGCTGTCGCGCCAATGAGTTTAGTTTAGTAAGGTTATATATATAGTTAAAGACCTGTGGTGGCTCAGGGGATAAAACTTTCGCCTTCGAATGAGGTGAACTGGGTTCGAATCCCAGCAATGGATGGTCTATACGAATTCCGTACCCGACCAAAGCGCTGACGTAAAATATCCTCAGTGGTAGACGGATTATGGGTTAGAGAGTCTCCTTGCCTTCAGGCTAACCGTGGGAGGTCTCCGTAGTTTTTCCTCTCCCTGAAGCGCAAATGCTGGTAAAATCCATCCAAAAGTCCCCGAAGACAAATTTCTCCCAATAATTGATCCAGGAGTTCCCTTGTCTTCTAGATTGGGTTCAAAATTACAAGACTACGTAGTTGAACTTTTACAGTCTTAAACCCTAAATTGGGTCGGCTACTCAACGAAGGTTATAATATACATTATATAGTTTAAAATCATCGCATAGCTTCATGTGCCAGGCACTTAAACTATGGCTTTTCTATTTTGCTTGGCCACAGAGCTTCGAAAAAACAGCGTTAAAGCATAAAATTCAGTACCACTTTCGATTGACTACCACTGTTCAGCGAAAATCTCAAATTCAAACAGGAAAAGTTAAGGGCACATATGTAAATGTGTTACGTACGAAATTTCAGGAATGAATCGCTATCTCTATTAGTCAAATAAAATCGTGATCATTTCAGGTCAGTTAACTCTTAAATTCGGACGAATATTTTCTGAGTTTTAAAAAGTCGTATTGAAAATTTGATTTTCGAGAACAATTTGACAGATTTTGTCCAAATTTTGCATTTTGTCATTTAAAATTGCGTATTTTAAAACGATGGAAAATTTTGCATACTTTACAATTCAAAACTGTTTCGATTATTTTTAAGATTATATAATAAAATGAAGTGTTTGCGTGCTTGTTTGTATCTTTTATAACTCCAGAACCATTTATTCTACCAAGCTGCAATTTGGACAGTGGGTGTAAAAGGACAGTTTTAATCTCCGATCATAAAAAATTTTCAAAAATTTTAATTAAATCATTCAGGAGAAAGGTTTAAAAAATAGAATTTTTCCACTGGCTTAGAACTTGCTATTATTAAAAATAAAACTGCAGACGATTCCTGTTTTTTTTTTTTTTTTTTTCTCCAAATATTTTGAAAATTACAACAGTGATATTTAGCCGTGATGACGCAGGGGAGTTCCATGGGTGGGTTAGTTCCATCAAAAGTCCTCCACGTTCGCCTTCCAATGAGATGAACCGGGTTCGAATCCCAGCAATGGTTGTTCGATACCAATTCCATATCCTGCTTGCACCAACCACAGTGCTAACGTGAAATATCTTCGTAGACGGATCATGGGTGAGAATCCCCTTGCCGTCAGGCTAACCGTGGGAGGTTCTCGTGGTTTTCCTCTCCATGTAACGCAAATGCCGGTAAGTTTCTTTAAAAAGTCCTCCAGGAAGGCAATTTTCTTCCAATACTTGATTTAGGAGTTCCCTTGTCTTCTGGTATGGGTTCAAAATTACAAGGCAACGGCTTTGAGCATTAGTAGTCGTAAACCCAAAATTTGCATCGGCTGTTCAACGACTGTTATAAAATGACATAAAACAGCGATATTTGCTATCTCATAGCTCTCATTAAGTTTATTGCGCGTTCGTATATTTAATTACTTTTTATTAATTTTGTCCGATAAACTAAATGATCAGCGTGACGTTATAGCATTGGTATACAACGTCACCAAATTAGTATTTCTAAAGTTACCTGAAAACACGAGTTTAATTTGTTTATAGTTGTGTTTTAAAAAAGTGTTGATGTAAAACTAAATAATTTAATATCAACGATATTTGAAATAAATATAAGTTATGAAACTGAAAAGCAAAATTATTAGGTAAATAGTAATAAATATATAATTACTTAAAAAAATTACAAAAGCCAGCAAATTGTATATTTTATTTTCTGTAATTTAAAACAAAATTAAGAAATTGATTTAAAGCATATGTGTGTATGAAAAATATTAAATGAAAATATCTTTTATGTGTGTATGAAAAATATTAAAATATTTTACTTTCACCTTTGTTTTGTGTGAAAGTAGTAATTATTTCTACTCAAAAATAATAATAATAATTGTTTACTTGGGATCTATGATTCAGATTTACAAGTGAGAGTTCGTTTTTACTTGCTGTCACTAGAATTGTTGCACCGTCAGAATATTAATTAAGAATGCCAAGAATATTAATTAAGAATGTCCCCTTTGAATGTGAGAAGAATGCATAATTGGTATAAAGAATACAAGATGTCAACTCATCAAAGATACAAACTTCTTTGAAGGGTTAGATTTCTTATGTCGTAATAATATTTTATCTGAACTTTAAATCAGCCGTTTCCAAAAGGTATTTCTTGGAACCCTAGAGTTCCGTGGAAGGGTCACAAGGGTTCCGAGATTTAGGGCTTTATTAAAACTGTAATTATGTTTATATCTAATTAATAAACCATTATTTATTTAACATTTTAGTTATTAAGAGATCATTTAAGTAAAATGCCCGGGGGGGGAAAAAGTCGAATTTAGAAATTATGTAGGGGAGAGTCGGGTAGCCCCGCCCAGCAGGTACCCCCGCCCACAGTCAATTTCATATGTATAGAATATTTTTTCAAGTCAATGGGCCATCGGACATTTATTGTTGTATTAAAAAAAGATTATTTTCAAAGTTTCAAGTATTTATGCAGCTGTTAACATGGTAAACAATAGTTTTGAAAATATGTTGAATACAGTAGTCATGAAATTAAGACAAATTCGTTGAATGTTTCGATTAAACTTCATGTTAATGCTAGAAAAATAATTTTTTTCTATACATACAGCATTAAAGTATGTAGTCTTAGATTTAATTTGCACAAAGAAGGAAGTTTGTATGTAAAATATTGTTAATATTATATGAAACATAAATATATATATATTCAAAAATGAAAAATTAAATATTTTTAAAATGTTATTGATATATCCAAATTAAATTTAATATCAAGAAATCATAAATATTATGATAAGCTATTTGCTTACTTATTTATTTTCACTTATTTGTGAACGAATCAATCTACAGAAGCATTTGAATGTAATCAAAATACAAAGTGAATTTGTAATTTTATAAGAAGTATTTTATATTAAGTTTATAAAAAGAGATCAACCAAATAAGTTTATATTGAAAAACAACTATTGTTATTAATTATTGTTACTTAAATTAAATTATTTTCGTTAAATATTTAATATAAATATATATTAATATTATAATATATTAATATACATTAATAATGATAAAAAGTATGACATTTGTTGTTATTAAATGATAGAATTCACTAAAAGTATATAAATATGTAATAAATAAAGTAATTTTGTGATAAAAATGATAAATGAGGTTTATCTATTGTCAATACATTGGTCATTCTCATTTACACCTAAAAAAATAGCCAAAAAACACAATTTTTGTAACTGGGCGGGGCTACCCGACACATTTTGAAAAGAGCTGAAAAACATATTTTTTAAATTTCTATTTTTTTAAGTTTAACTATTCTTTTTTTGGTTTATTCTTTTTGCATTATTTAATTAGATGATAAAACAATAGAAACATACAAAAATGTTGATTATTACTCAGTATTATACAGAAATATAAGCAATACTCCTTAAGTGAGCGGGGCTACCCGACTCTCCCCTATATGTTTATACTTATAACAATACATTGAATAAATTATGAAAAGAATACACATTTATAAGAAAATGCATTCGTATTCAAACTTATCAATTCAAAATCGTCTTTACGTCGAACATTTCTATTCAAATTATCCTGATGCTGTTGTTGTTGTCGGCCATTAAGGCAGAATGGGGGACAATTGTTCTTGTTTCCCAGTGGCGCCATCTATGGCCATTAATTCGACTACTTAAACACCCATTCATTCACCCACAGATCGTAATTTTAACCTGAACCAGAGAGCGATCAATCACCAATTCAGTACCCCCAGAGGTATTGATTTGTTATGGGAATATGGAGGACTTTGTGACCCTACAAGTTAAAAATGCTTTAGTCAGCATTTACTACACGTAGAGTTCTCGGCCGGGCTGGATTCGAATTCCCGTTCTCACAAACGTGAGTCCAGCGCCCTGCGAACCAGGCTATCCCGGCCGATTATCTTGATAACCATTCTGAAAATTTTAAAACAATTATTTTACATTTTCATTTAAATGAAAACCATAATTCAGCTTCATTTTCATAATTTTCATACATCTAATGGCCAAACCCTAATTCAGACCTAATGGGCCACGAAGCTGCCCTTATTCCATCCGTCGTGATATGTTTACTGTTTGCAAGCATTCGTTATGGTTAGCAGTCGTTGTGGTTGCTTTAAAACATTGGTTACCAACTGGAGGCCCGCGAAGCGTTTTTTTGTGGCCCACGAACTATATATTAATTGATTTAAATATTACTGTTGTGTTTTGTACGCATAATTTTTTAAAGCTATTTGATTTACCGAAAGGAAAACTAAACGTTGTTCAGAATCATATTTCCATCAACAGTAAATTTGAAAGCTTCTAGACCAGTGGTTACCAATTGGCGGCCCGCGAAGCCTTTTTTTTTTTTTTTTTTTTTTTTTTGTGGCCAGTGTGTAAAATATATTAGTTGTCATTTTTTGAGGACAATTTTCGCAAAAAATCTGTTTGGTTTTAAAATACTTTTCTTTCGTTAAAAAAATCTAATTTTTTCGTTTCTGTGAAATTTAACATACCAACGGCGCAAAAAAAAAATTTATTTCTCAGGTTTTGCACCCAAGAAAATATTTATTCAAATACAAAAATAATCGTGCATGTTGCTTAATAATCTACTTCTTATTTTAATTTGTAATTCAATACGTCTGTTTTGTACAAGATAAAAATCTGACAGTAATATATTTAATGTTCCTTCAAACATAAAAGTGTCCTATATGAAATTTTGATAAAGTTGCGACCCGCCATTTGACTGGAGTTTTTAATTGCGGCCCCCGGCCTCATGTAAGTTGGAAACCCCTGCTTTAAAAGATTCAAGCACTTTGCTTGAACAAATAAAAACAAATGGAAGTAAAAAGGAGCAACTTGCTCTAAACTATGCGTGCTTGAAATTTTTAGTTGTGGTTGTAGATGAGTGTTGATGGTCAGCGTGGGGAAACGCTTGATTTATTAATTTCAGATGTAGAATTTTATTTCAAGATTGTAGAAGTTGAAATTTGATAATTGAATCTGCAGTTGGATCTGCGGTTATAATTGAGATATGATTATCAGTTGAAAGCTATTATTTATTTTGATGATTGTGATATGAAGCGTCGGAGTTGAAGGATGGAAAAATAAAAAGTGGTAGCTTATATCCAGAAAAAAATATATTTTCTAGTGGTGGTCAGAGTTTAAGTTATTTTTAGTTAAGTAAATTCAATTTTAACACTAGAAAGACTGAAACTAAACCTATATTGCCCAAAAGCAGTCAAAACGACAGGATTGTGAAAGAATAACCAATGTGTCAAGAAATTTGTTTAAATTCATTTTTAATATTTTTTTATATTATTTACGGTTACATAGCAAGTTATTAGTAAATATTAACAATAAAAAAATTTTATTCACTTGGAAAAAAATTTTATGCATTATTATTTGCACATTTTTTGCAAATTAAAAAGCAGTTAAATGCAGTAATGACTTCCTTGCGCAATCTAGTGTTAAATTATTTTCCCACCACAACATATCAAACATACAAAGCCTGATGAAATGGGCTTACTACCATTTATTTATTTATTTATTTTTTACGATCTTACTTTCAGCTCTGTGATAATAAGTGATAATAATTAGGTTAGGTAAGACCTAACCTGATTATTATCACTTATTAAAACACACAAAACTACAGATAAGCATAAGAATAACGTTTCTATATCTTTAAGATAGTAAAAATGCATGGCTGCATTTTTTAAATGCTAATAATGAAATTTTTCTTCCAGCAATCATATGAAGAAGCGCCATCTCCAAAAGAAACAAGTGCAAAAAATGGTGTTGACTCCTACAATATCATTAACCATGGCTTGCGATCCTGTAGACTTCTCACCTACAGGATACTTCAAGCGAACACCTTCGCCGTCCAATTCATTTTGCTCTCCAAAAAGTCCCGTCAGTGCCATCAACTCTACTGGCTCAACGAACTGCCTCATTCCGCCAAACTCGCCAACTTTGCTGCGAGTGCCCGATCTGAAACAATTGGATCCCCCACTTGGCTACCGCGAAGATTCGTTTTGTGCGAAATCGTATTAACCTTTTGCTCACGGCAGGTACAACATGTGGACCACATGTGATGGTACAACACGGTACATCGTAAGCAAAGGGTTAAGATATAATAACCCACCGTAATGAATGGGAAGCAGTAGCTAGATTTTTGATAAATTATAATGGTTCAAGGACAACCGATTCTTTAACCAATCCTGGATTGTTATGATGACTAATCCAGTTAACAGGTCAATGGTTGCACTAGTAAGAAAATGATTCTTGAACTAATGCTGGATCGTGGTGGTGACCATCCTGATTGACAAGGCAGTTGGTCAGATCAATCATTGTCTGGTAGATTAAACTAAAGATGAACTAGCAAGAAACTTATTCTTGAACTAATCGTGAATTATGATATTGACCAATCCAGTTCACAAGTAGGTTGTCCTTATCAATCAGGAAAACTAAAAAAAAAACCAGTTGGAATATTTCTTTTGAACTGATCCTGGATTGTGATTATAACTATAGTTTGTCTAAGCTAAGAACACCTCTCGCCACAAAGTCTGATGCCGTCTGGTGATATGGAAACAAGAATGGCACATTTTAGGGAGGGTAGCTCCATTCTAGGACTGAACACAATAGACCGAAGAAAGAGATTCTCTTTCTCTCACCGACCAGACCCCCGCTTGAAATAGTCATTCCTCGTTACCATAGTTACCACCACAGGTCCAGACGAATGTCTGGGGGCAGTTCTTATTTTAGACAAACTATAGCTTGGTTGATCAGGTGTTGGTCTGGTAGATAAAACTAGAAATAAACTCTTTTTAAGATTCTTGACTTATCTTGATTTGGAGAATGACCCGGCCACTTCGTTTAGAATGTGCCTGCTTTTACTGAAGTTCCTACCATTAGAATAAGTCTTTCCAAAACAACAATGCTTTTTTGATTCAACACATTAGTATTTTTTATATAAATACCTGTCTCTGAAAGAGATTTTGTTAGGAGTTAGTTTTGTATTGTTAGATTTTGTAACTTATGTGTTTGTGCAACTTCTTTCCTTTCTGTCTGTTATGTCTATAAACAGCTTCAGCAGCAGTGTTTAAAGTAATGCCAAACAAGCGACTTAATGCAGATCAGCAATTGTGATATTTGCTATTTTGAGGCAAAATAAAAATACTCATTTAAAGCCAACTTGTGAATAGGTTTTGTTCCTAAGCAACTAGTTATAAATGCTCATTTTATCATATGTGAATTTACAAACAAAGTTGTACTTCAAGAGATGATTTTTATGTGTAATAAATTTTTATAGTATGCTTTATTTATTATTATGTGTATGTTTCTTCTTATTATAATTTTTAATTATACGCTAAGTTGAAGAGACAGAAATGCAAGAGTAAGGGTGCCAATTTAATTTTGCAAAAAGATAATAATCTACCTAATATGGATGATAAATAAATATTTATGATACTAACGCTGATATGCTATAACTTCTTAAAAACTTAAGATCAATAAAATGCGCAACACATTCATGAATGCTCCAGGAATGTTTTGGTGTGGTATTCTTTTAATGCATGTGATTCTTGGTTAAGTAAATTCGATTCATAGGATTTTTGCTCACCAGAAATTCTAAATTATTCAAAAGCTTATTAAAAAGAGTGCAAACCACTTTATTATAGTTTAGCCATGTTAAGTCTTTTAAAAAGTTGACAAAATTAACCGAAAATCTGCGAATTTTAGTTTTTATATTTTATAACCGTCGTTGAACTGCCGACCCAATATTTGGGTTTACGACTACTAATGTTCAACTCCGTAGCCTAGTAATATTGAACCCAATACAGATGACAAGTGAACTAATGGATCAAGTGTTGGAAGAAATTTGCCTTCGTGGAGGACTTTTTGATGGAACTAACCCGCATTTGCGTTTCAGGGAGAAGAAGACCACGAGTACCTCCCACGGTTAGTCTGACAGCGAAGGGACTCTAACCCATGATCCGTCTACCACTGAGGATATTTCACGTCAGCACTTTAGTCGGTGCAACCCGGATGCGGATTTGTATCGAACAGCCATCGCTGGGATTCGAACCCGGGTCACCACATTGGGAGGTGAATGCTCTTTCCCCTGAGCCAGCGTAGTTCTATTATCAGATAAGGAAATTCAGAATTCTTAATGATATCGAAATATTCGTGTTATTAAGTTTCCTGATATCGAGATTTGACTGTGTTAGGACTTGCCCATGTAATACTTTCGCGATCTTGTTCAGAGACATATAACATCAAACGAAAGCATCCATACTTAGTATCAAGAAAGTACTGATACTAGTAGTAAAGTTGACTGCACCATTCATCATCTCTAGTAGCAAAATAACTTGGGCTCTCATTGGGACAATATTCATGAATCTTGGCTCAGTAAGTGTTCAAATGGCATTTATTTTTCCGATATTGGCCCTATATAGGATTTTCCGATTCACGCGATATTTTATTGCCACTTTACAACCGACATCGGTCCAATATAGAATTGTCAGATTCACCCGATATTTTATATCCATTAATTAGCCAATGTAGATTCGATATTGGCCAATGAAGACCATTCTAGTATCCATACTTAGTATCAAGAAAGTACTGATACTAGTAGTAAAGTTGACCGATATAGGCCATTCTAGGACCAATATTAAACAATCTAGATATCCCAATATAGAATCCATATCGAGCCGATTTTGAACTCAACTGGGGCCAAGTTAAAATTGTTGATAGGGATGTTTGTTTTAAGACAGCTTTAACCTTCATGACCCAGCGAGACATGTTCTGATAGAGGTTATTTTACTGTCTATCTATATAAAAAAAAAGTTCTTACATTTACCGAAATCGTTTTTTTTGGAAAATGGCGTTAGCATTTCGTCAGGAGATAGATTTCATCTGGTACACATCAGATTGTTTTCTATCCCAAGCCACAAACAAACAGGAAATTTATAGACATCTAAACTTATCTCTCCTTCAAGGCGTATCTTTTTTTTTTCTCCAAGAAAATCTGTTTAGATTCAGATAGAGTCAAGACACCCAAATATTTACGGTTGCTCACACTAAGATGGATCCACTCTTTTTCTCAGGATTTACTACTAAATCACATAAATCCAGTCTCCATTGCAAAAGACCATCCTTCAAGGCATCCTTGTTTTTGCTAAACTTCCTTTGGACAGTGACCAAAAAGGCCTCCTTCTTTCTTTAGGTCTCAAAGGGGCTCTTTTTCTTTCCCCCCCCCTCTCTCTCTACTTTTATAAGAATCATCTAACAACTTCAAGAGAATCCTCTGTCTTCAAAATGGATTGGTTGGGGAGAAAAAACGGTTTCAAAGAGGAAAGTCAGGTAAAAGAAAAAAATAAAGACACTCACAACTGTATCCCTTCTCTGTTTTAGAAATGAAGGCAGTTCTGTTGTTGCTTCCTGATTCGTGAAGTCTCAATTCCTGAATCGCGACTACTTCTCAATTAAAGACAAGGGATATATATATATATATATATATGTATATATATATAAATGTAGAGAAAACATGGGAAAAAAATTACAGAATAAAGAAAAAGGAAAAGAAAATTACCTAAAAAAAAAAATATATTTTAATACAAATTCGGGGAAAAAAAGATATAATCTCTTTATCAGCTCACACGATTATATCCACAAAAAGAAGTGCTTTCTAATATTGTACCAATATAGCCAACGCTATATTGGTAAGATATCAATAAAATAGTGCGAGGAGCACTAAAAAAAAAGAATTATATATTTTTTTAAAACAAAATAGAATATATATTTTAAAGCATATAAATATATATTTTAAAGTGTTAGTTTATCAATTGCGATTCTTGGTTTAATAAATTCAATTTAGTAGATTTTTATCCACCACTATTTCTATATAATTCGCATGCTTATATAATTCCCCACTTTATAGTACTTACAGAGATGCCAACTGCTCCGGACAAGCAAAAGTAATTAAAAAAACGGTAAATAACTACAAACTAAATTTTGCAAATATTTGACTATTTTTGCTTGCTTTTTAATAGGCATAGCATGACATAACTACTATTAAGTGGTGAATTATTTAAGTCTACGAATTATTTAGAAAAAGTGGTGGATAAAAATCTGCTAAATTGTATTTATTAAACCAAGAATCGCAGTTGATAAACTACCACTTTAAAATATTTATTTCCTGTCCGGAGCAAGTTGGCATCTCTGTACTTATGTCAAAGGGCCGTAAGGCTTCAGACGCCCAGTTCCACTACAACGAACGAACGAATACTTATGTCGTGCTATACCTTTTAAAAAGCAAGCAAAAATAGTCAAATATTTTCCAAATTTAATTTGTGGTTATTTACCACTTTTTTAATTATTTTGGAGTGTCCGAAGCAGTTAGCCTCTCTGTATATATATATAGTGAGAGAGAGAGGGAGATATAGATAGATAGTAGTTTGTCTTTTTATTTTTAAAGTTACCTTAAGTAAAGGTTTCTTATTCTCATTATGAAAAAAAAAGTTCATCGTTCTTTGATTTTTTGAATCTTTCATCCCTTCCTTTATTTTAGTAAAAAAAAAAAAAAATGGTTATTTAAGTTGTGATAAATAATTGCTGATCTTTTTTCAAACTTTAAACAACCCTAATTTATTAAATATTTTAAAAATATATGAAACATTTTCTCTCTGCGCCGGCTTTTCCTACTTTTACGATTAGAGACATACAAACAGCCTGGATAGAATTAACAAGAGCTCTATTAAATCAGAAGTCCCTCCCCCCCTAACTTGGCATCTAAAGTAAATTATAACTATATTAAAACATTCTGTGGAAGTATTTGATAAATTATTACTTTTGGGTGTGGTTTCATAAACTATATTTTATCACAAACCCCTTTCTTGGCAAGAAAACCACGCCTCTGTCAATTCAAACAACCTGGAAATCGCAGACACATTTATAGATCGAAAGTAAATTTAGTGTTATGGTAGAATATTTTCCACCCAACAAAAATGTCTCCTTGTTGTTCGATTACGTGAAGCAATTCGCTGAATGTCAGCTATGTTTTTTAAGCCGTAGGGTGAAGAAAAAAAATACATTTTAGAGCAGGCATTCTAGCACCCCCTAAGCACATTTTTTTTATAGAAATTCCTTTTCCCATGGCTCCTGGAAATTGGGAATCGATGAAATAATAATTAAGAAGCAAGCATCGATACTTTAGAATATTAGTGACCACCAACCACTACACATTATTTTCTTCAAGAAATAATATATTTATATTCGAATTTTCCTGTTTGCGGGAGGTACTTAAATCTCTTCGAGACGGGCGAGTCATATATGTGTCACTGCGAAAGACCGAAATCGGTGGTTGTTGACTTTCACCGGTGAATGTCGACAAACACCAAATACGTCGGTGAAAGATCGAATATTTCATTACATTCTTGTACATTCGGACCCTCACCGGTGTATGTCGACAATCACAGATATGCTTTGGTGAATGTCCGAAATACTTATTACATTCGATTTGATATGAATTTATTCGTGGATATACAGTACAGAACCCGTTATCCGGAAATCAGAAAACCAAAAAACCGGAACGAAATTTGATAAATTTTCCCGCTATTTTTTTTTTTTTTTTAAATTTTTTTTCCTCATAAGATTTTAGGATTTTTCTTTCTTTTTTGAAAGATGTTTACCCTAGCATCATTTTGGAAATAATCATTAGTGTATTACTTCGTTTTTTCAAGATTATTTCTAAATATTTTTTTTTAGTTGGGTTTAACAATAAAAAAAACGACTTTTTGTAACGATTCAGAAAACCGGAAAAATCAGTTATCCGGAATAGCGATGGTCCCGATCATTCCGGATAATCGGTTTCCTACTGTAATTACATTTATTCGATATTTTAACCCTACACTGATGTTTTTTTAAGGTTAAGTGCCACTGCCCGGTATATATTCGCCCGATACTCCAAACACTGATGTTTCTGCTAATCTATCGTCAGTAAGTATTAAAATATAGAATAAATATAAATATATCAAATAAATATAATAATATTAACGAATAAATTAATATAAAATTGGATATAACAAATATTTCGGACATACACCAAGCGACTACGTGAATGTTGACATTCACCGGTGAATGTCGACATTCTACAGATTTCGGTGTTTCACCGTAACATATGCATACTCAGGGTGTCGATAATCAAGGTAAAAAAGATAAAAGTGGTAGCCAAACTACTTTTATAGCAGTTTATTTGAGGTCGGGGTAGTAATAGTTTGCTTTATTTAATGGACAATTGCAGCATCTCTTAAATTTTCCAAATTATAGTCATTACTTCTTAAGATTGATTTCCTGATTACGAAAATATAATTTTTAACTCTGACAAATAAATATTTATTTAATTATTAATATTTTAATTTGAGCGAAAACGCCCTCACTCGAAAACGACCGCTGATTGGTGTGACGTCATTAGAGCCTTACTCCTCACGACCTTCCCGTTGTTATTATGTATTTTCTTTCTTGCGGTTTTAACTAGCTCTTCTTTAACTTATTTTTTCCAAATTTTCCCGCGTGTATTTAAATGCGTATTTAGCAGCAAATATTTTGAAATCTATTGCATATATAGAATCAAAATGGAAGAGGGGTTTCAAAAAGCTCAAACGGACAATTTGCCGCAAGTTACTGAAGAGATGATTATGGATTTTTTTCGAACGAACCAAGATTTCATTTCGCCTGAAATCAAAGGCATAAAGGCTCAAAGGTATAAATTTGTTTATTTATAAACTGTAGCTGTAAATAAGGGCGTCGGCAAGGAGGTGCACTTGCACTACCCTGGATTTTCTTTAAGCAATTAAAAATAAATAGAAAAGCAATTTAGTTACAAAATTTTATGTAAAAAATTGATTAATCAAACAAGAATTGCAATCATACAGAATAGTTTTAATCTTTTTTTTTGTGGGGATGGTAGTTTGTTAAAGGGTTGCACCCCCCTATATTTTATTCTACCGGCGCCCCTGGCTGTAAATAATCTTGTGTGTGAAAATGGAACGGCGATTTGTTATAACACATACAGGTACACGTTAAAATATAGCAAGGATTTAAGTATACTAAAAACCTCTTTCCACTTTCATAAAAGTATAAAACTAAACGCTATTCTTACACACTAAATTATTATTACTCACAAAAACAAATAATTATACTTACTCACAAAATTATTATTATAAACGTTATACTTACTCTTTTATTAAAATTATTTTATTAAAAATTAATTTTAATAAAATGTATTATTTTATTAAAGATTAATTTGAATTAAAGTTATTATTTTATTAAAGACCAATTATAAACAACTTTGTAATAATTACAATCAATTTTATTAAAATTAATTTAGTTAAAAATTAATTGAAGTCAATTTTATTAAAAATAATTTATAAACGATTTTATAAAAATAAATAAGCTACTATTTTTATTAAAAATTATTGTTTTATCAAAAATTAATATTTAATAAAATAAAATTAAAGAAAATTAGATTCTAATTTATAAAAAAAATTAAAGAAATAGTCAGAGGCAAGCTAGTTATAGAATATTTTTACCCTTTCTACTGTCAAACATAAATACACATCTTCAATTTTAGTATATTTTACTTTAACTACACCTGCTAATGTTTTTTTATCGAATTTTTTTATTAAATTTAAAAATAAGTTTTGCTTCATGATATTTTTTAAAGTGTTAAATCCAAGGTGTAAATAATAACATGAACCATTTTGAAAGATACTGGTACATTTTATGAATGATGTATTAAAAATCAAAAAGATTTTTATTACATTATATTTTAAAGCGTCTAGTTATGCAGATAGTGTGCATATTGAAGGATTTAAAAAAATATAATAGTTTTTATCCCTATTCTGTAAAAAAAAGAAAAAATTAATGTATACTAAATTTTATATTAAATAACTATTTCATAATTTAAGGTTTCCAGAAACTTTTGGAATTTTTACGGAAAAGAAAGATATGAAATAGCGATTAACACAAACTAATATTACATGGACATAGGAAAGCTATAAAAAACTTCTTCTTCTTTATCGACACTATGGCCTTGGGGAGGCCAGGTCTGTCTCAATTGGTTGTTTAGTCTAATAAGATTCTGTTTTTCAGTTTTTAAATCATCTTTTTCACACACATATATATATATATATATATATATATATATATATATATATATATATATATATATATTTTTTAACTTCAGATCAGCAAGACAAACATATGGGGATAATGCTATAGGCTATGTGCAAGTTAAGCGAGAAAGTGATATCTGCATTGTTAAAGGGAAAATGACTCCTGAGCATAAAATAAAAATCAAAGCATATGCAATAACTTTGACATGTGATGAATCTTCTGGGGTCATAAACTCATTAGTGTGCGATAACTGTGCGCAGGGCCGTCTTAATAGCATGCAGGTCCCCCGGGCATAAAAATGTTTTAGACCCCTTTAACATGCCATAATGTTTAAAAAACGAACAGACGAAACACATTTCGATTGCCCCCAAAACTCAAATAAAGCATTTTTTAACTATGGATAATTAAAAAAAAATATTTGAGTTGCTAACCAGTTGTAATCCGCAAATAATAAAATAGTTTTCAAAACCATGAATGGAAGTTAATTAAAATAATTCAATTAAATAAAGGCATAACAAATTTAGAAAATTCAAAGAGTATGAATTATTTTTTTCAAATTAAACAGTTATTAAAACATCTTTCAATGTCCAAGTACTAAAATTTTCATTGAAACGTAGAAAAATAGATTTCGGTTCCCTTTTTTAGTTTTTTTGCTGATAAACTATTCAAATTATTGGTGTTTGCATGACAATCAATCACTATTAGTAGAAAAAAATGCACACTTTTTACAATAGAATATATTTATTTTAAAAAATTTGTAAGGCAATGTTGTTTATTCTTAGCTTTTTTTAATACAATTTATAAAAAGTTAGTTTCTCCAGGGCCCCCTGAGTGCCTGGGGCCCCGGGCTCTGCCCGGGTGTGCCCATGCATAAAGACGGTACTGACTGTGCGGCCAGCGCAGGAGGATGCAAGCACATGATAGCATTTCTTTTCTGGGTTCACCGAAAATGTTCGCTACCATCTCCAACAGAAATAGAATGCTATTGGAAAAAATCTAAACTTTCATCAGTTGGTTCATCCCAAAAATTTATTCATGCTTCTAGTTTAGGTAAAAAAGATATCAAAGATCTTCCCCCAAAGTGTCCTTCTATTTTAGAAGCAATACACTTCGATTTTAAAATATATTTTTAAAAAAAACAAACGACGTTCAACTAGGCACGTAAACAAGCGTTAAATCACCAAGGAGAAAAAGTGTAAACAAACGCGAGTCAGGCTCGAATGGCGTCACTTTCTTAAAAGTCACGTGACTTCCTTTTTAAACTGAAAACGAAAGTACACGATTTTTAATTGCTCTTAATTAAAAAAGTAGCATTTTTTGGGAGGTAAAAAGATGTTTTTCAGGACTTTTCCATCATTCTGAATTCATTAAGAACATAAAAAAAATTGACTGCAATTGTCCATTCCCCACTACTTAGTTCAAATTACAAATTGTATAGTTACACTTACAATTTTTAATTTGGTACACTTTTAGCACGCAAGGATTGGACGTGTTAGATTTAAAGGGGAAGCAAGAATGAGTCTGTCAAATTAGCTATGGCCCAAATTAAAGCTACCGCTTTTTATTTTTTATTATTCTGATTCCGTACGAATACATTTATAACTCACCCGTCCCGAAAAGGTTAACTTTCCATTACACACGCTCATCAATTTTGTATGAGCTTGAGCACCGTTTTTTTTTCCCCTGCAACAGCTGCTATTTTACCGTTTTCCGCACGGAAAGCGACCGTAATGACTGAATATTGATAATAAATTCTTCAATAGAAAAAATAACCTTATTGATGCAAAATACAAATGACGTCGCACTCAAATGAAAGAGAAATTTGTTTGATCAGTCCGGTAGAAAAGCAATACTGTATTTTATTATAGATAATTTAAAATGTATTAGTTAATAAAAATATTTTTTAAAATTCGAGATAATTTTAATATTCATCGAAGGCAAGTAATAAAAGGAAACCTTGGTAGGAAAAAATTTAAGCAGTTTATCCACCTTTCGTAGCATTACAATCCATGATTATTTCTGGTTTAGTTTTGCTTGTATGAAGGCTGGCATCATCATGCACAGAAGAATTACTGTTTTGCTTCCACGAAAAGCGTAAGAAACAAAAACTCTGTCCGGATGGAGACCACTTATTCGTGTCTTATAAGGAAAAAATTCCAGTAGCATTTCTTTCCTTTTTTTTCTCTCTATGTGCCAACAACAGTCACATTTTTTTTTTTTTTTTTTTTTTTGTAGCAACTAATCAGCAAGTGAGATGCTTGTGTAAGTAATTATCTGTTGTTCAAGTGGAGAGTCTAACCATTGTACAACATCTCCCAATATTTTGATTTGATGACTACCTACAAGTTGTTTTTTACAAAGAGATACGATTTACAATCCATGAGCAGCTTTTCAAGATAATCCACTCAATGATATTTTCGCAAACGTCGTTCATTTTCGGAAATTCTTTTAAGGAAAATGTGACAAGTTGCGGCGTAAACTACCAAATCACTAGTATATAAGACATGTTAACCTGATTCTATCAAGAGGTACCCTTTCGATAGATGATGGTTGACAGCGTCATTAATTCAATTCCCTCAATTGGTGATCTGCGGAAGTGATATGAACTTGCCAACATTAATGGATGGTCCACATTAAAACAATTGATTTGCTTAAAAATATACTGCTCTAAGAAAAAAAAAAAACCTGGTAAAGTAAATAAAGTCTTCCGGTCAATAAACAATATTGAAGAAAAAACAATAATGAGCGAAATGCTATAAAACAAAAAAATGAAGAAACAAAAATAATGAGCAAATTGATATAAATAAATAAAAACAGCATAAATCTGTTCATCGAATTCTATCCCAGATAAAATTCTGGAAGGAGAGTAATGTGGCTTAACTACCACTACAAATATTAAATATCAATTCACTAGTATATAAGAGATGTTAACTTGAATCCATCACGAGATACCTTTTGATAGATGAAGGTTGACATCGTCATTAATTAAATCCACTCAAAATAATGACAAAAGGAGTTAAAACAACAAACACCTTTATTTACAATGCCAGCACATTTGAAGAGCCTCAAAATCACAAAAGAGTGGATGGCTCCATGTTGTTCAGTAACACTGATATAAAAAAATACATGTGCAAATATTCTTTTTCTCTGTATACATGCAGAATAGCTAACACAGGTCAAAAAATACTTTTTTTTTATTTACTAAAAAATCTGCACCACACTTGCTGAACACAATTTGAATGCATTAAAGCCAAGTTCATTTAGAAAAAAAAAAAAAACTGTTCAAACCTAAAACCTATTATAAAAAAGGAATGCCAATATTCTTTTTTTTTTTTTTTTTTTTTTTTTGTAGTTACCAGCTTGAATCAATAATCGAACAATGTACAATTAAGGCGGGTAAAAACCCTAATTTAAAATCTTTGTAGCAATAAACTATCTTTTTAGGTTAAAAGTATTATAGACGAAAATAAAATTTGAAATAATTATCGAAGTGTTCGATTTTTAGGTAAAGTGCGGCTTTGAGGAGAACTCCTCCAGACTAAAAGTCTGGGGCTGTCTGCTGCTATGGTTACAAGCTAGGGCACAGTTCTCATAGGGGTGCAATGGAGGAATGAAGGTGTTGATTGGTTTACTCACGCTGACCTATGCGAAGATCAAGCCAAAACTATTCACCCCACATCCCCATTCGAAGTGACTTTTCCTCGTAACCATGGTACCCGACACGACGCGAGACAGATGTCTGGAGGAGTTCTCCTGAAAGTCGCACTGTACTATAAAAAATAACAGCTATTTTTGTGTTGCAGTATTAAATGAAGTACAACAATAACGTATAAGAGCACAATTAACGCAAGTCACAAAGACAACTGTAGCATTTGGTCTATTTTAAACACATTAAGTTCTTACTAGTTTTTGTTCTGTTTTATTAAATTTAATATACCTTTCTTGAAATTTTAGACCCTAATTCAGAATTAACAATCGTAACCCGATACTAATCTGGTGTTTATTATTAAAACACCTTTATAATTAACTCATACATTTTGAATAAATTATCAACAATTATACTATCCTACCAGATTCGTATTGCTTTATTATCTTATCGATTTTTATATTCATTAAGATATTATTTATTCACAAACTAAAACAACTTCACAGGCAATATTGTGTTCTTTAAAGATAATAAAAATATTCTCGGAATTAATACATCAAACTTAAAAATTTAATGCAATTAATTACATTAATGAACTAGGTGCATTAAGTGTTTTAAATCACATGAGTCTCCCTGTTATTTGATATTGATGTTAGAATATGATGACACATATTGGCATTCCTGGATTTCAAAATAACAAATAAAATGGACGCTGAAACTATAATAAAAGAAAAAATGGGCCATATTTCAAAAATTTAAGCTCTGCATTCATTTTCAAATGCTTCAATACTTGCTTAGTAAGACAATTTGTTTTATAAATAAGCCTGGCTTTGATGCAAATAGTATCACTCGGAAAACCTTTCAGTACAAACAAATCATTTAAAGGGTAACAAACAATGTAAAAATAAGCACCAACTTAAATTATATGCATATTCAGTAAGATTATGAGTGTACAAAATGGTATAATAGAGGGATGATAAAAAATATGCATTATTTCAAGACCGACTTGATGAACTAACTATATGTTTTGTTACCCATTAAATAAAATATTAGTCAAGATTATTAAGGATTTTGTAACAACCTAAAATCAACAGGCACTTACTCCTCAGAGTGACTTCTTGAATTTACTTTAATTTGGAACATTTATTTAAGATAAAGTAATTTTAAAAAAAATTTAATGAAGAAATAAAAAAGTTAAAACTGCTTCTAGTAACAGATTTTAAAAAAAAGTAACTATTTTAGATCAGAATTATTGCAAGTATCTAAAAATTGGGAATTTTTTTTAAAAATCAAATTTCAATGTAACCAAAGAAACGTAAAAAACTCAATTAAGTAAGGAAGAAAAAAAGATCTAATTATTTTTTTAGATTTAAACAATGTTCTATGACAAAATAGGGATATCAAGCTGGTTTTAAAACCAAACAACTGAAAAAATATCAAGACATGAGGATTAAAATGGTTTAAAAATTATATCTCGATAATATTTCATAATTTTTTAAAATGTGGTTTTAACATAATTAAGAAAGCTTAGTAAAGCCTTTTTAACTATTAAGTTAATTTTACAACAAAATTTTTCAACTATAGAATATATAAATTTATTTATTTTTGACCGTGAAAAAATTGAATGACCGTGAATTTTCAAAAAAAAAAAAAAAGTTTTTGACCGTGAATTTTCAAAAACAACAAAATCCTTAATATCCTGCCATTTTCCGTGTTCCAAACAACATCTCTCAATATATGTGCTAACAATATTTATCAATAAAACATATATATTCAAATTCTTTTTCATATAAGGCATCTTTAGACACTTTATTAAAACTATGTGCAGTATTTAAAATACTTTATCTCATCAACAAAGCTTAAAAGCCCACTATACATTTCACATTTTACCAGAACTCTGTGCTTTTTTTACAAAAACCTTTTCAAGTCAATATTGCTGGCAAAGAAAAACAATCAACGTAACAATTCAAAGAAGAGCCAACAATCGTATATGACACATTTAAAAACAATACTACTTCAGAAAAAAATGTACAGAATAAATCATGTGAAACATATGTTTATTTAATCATATTATTTTTCTCCATTGAGGCACTATACATTAAGCAGAAGTATTAACATTCGTTTCTGAAACTGCTTTTAATCATGATTTACAAGTTAAAATAATTGTATAAAAATCGTGATTTACAATATTAATTTGTCATTGTTTACATATGCCTGTTCCGGCAGAGTGGCGCCATCTATGGCCAAGAATTCAACTTCTGCCACATTCAACAATATTAATTTAAAAGATATATGTAATTAGCCATAATATAAAATATAAATTTAAAATAAATATAAAAATCATGATTTACTAGATAAATTTAAAATAATTATAAAACAATTATAATTTAAGACATAATAATTAATTATCAAGAGTCACAATAATTAATCAAGATTAAGTTAAAATAATTGTATAAAAATCACGAATTACAAATTTTTTTTTACATAATTAAGTAAAAAATCAAGATTTACAAAATAAATTTAAAATATTTTATAATTATAATGTGAAAAACTAGTTTTTTCTTCAAAAGTAAGTTACATAATAAGTTGTTATAATGATAACTAGAACTCCCCAAATTATCAATTTACGATGGTAATTTAAAACCCAACACTGAATAATTATTTCAAAGTATAATTTTAAGGTTTACAATTTTCTATTCTTAAAAATTATTCATAGCTAAATTATAACTTGGTACATAATGACATTTTTAGTCATAATAATACTAAGTATAAGTAGCAAAGGAATGCTAAATATTTAACAGTGCAATGATTAGATAACGTAACATTGAAGTGTAACTCAAAAGATAATGCTAATTAAATATTTTTTAAAAAACATATATTCAAAGTTATGTATAGAAAACTTTTATTATTAAGTTAATAGATTTTGCAGTTAATAGCACTTTTAAATATCATAAGTTAAAAGAAATGTAAATTTAATTACACAAAAATAATATATATATATAATATACTATAATAATCATATTACAGTTAAAATGAGAAAATAAACTATCCTTATTGAAAAATTACCAGGCATTTTAATAGACCCATAAAGTAAAACATTTAATTTATAAAAATTTAAAATAACTGAATAAAATTAAATTTATTTAAAATACAGCTAAAATAGGGAAATCATGCATAAAAGCAGTCTCAGATTAAAGTCCGTGCAGGAAACGAGATTCTTGTGCGCATCATAGCTCGCTACCTTATTATCTGTGCTTCCCTTTCTCAGCAGTACAGAAACACTTCCTTAATATTCTTTCTTGTGAAATTTTTAAAACTTCAACTTACGGAAGGTAAAACTTTATTTAAAATTTCACTTAGAGGAGCAACATGAGTAGCAAGTCATATCCACCGCTGAAAAGTGGTCCCAAACAAATATTTAAACTCACTAATTTTTATATTATGGCATCATTATGGACATGAATATTACTCACTTTATTTAATTTGCCTTAAGGTGATAAAGAAAATCAAATACTTGGAAGCAATACTTCAAAGCTTGCCTTTTTTCAATCCTTGATTAATTAAGCCAAAAATTAAATTAAATTACAGAGATGTCAATAACTGTAACCTTTTTTCACCCCTAGAAGCCTTAGTGGAATTTTTCAAGCCTCGCTGTGGCTCACTTCCAGCTCTTTATGACTGTCTTGCCACTTTTGCAGTGATCTCTGTGGAGGAGCAACTATTGCTGACTGATACTGGGAAGCAAGGTGTCTAATGAGGAAATTACAGTTTTCAATTTCTATACCCTTGAGTTGAGTTATTTTTATCCTGTATTAGAAATAAAAAAAATTTAAGACTTTAAAATAATTTTTTTAATAGCTATAAAATAGCCCTAGAGAATTTCCATAAAACTTACTGTAATATACTCTGCAATGAATTGACCCTTAAAAAAATTTTTAAATCGCAAAAATTCAGTTAGCGCGATATATTTTGATTCATAGAAATCAAAATCATAAAATTAAAAAATTAGATGCATTTAAATATTTGTACATAATTTAAGTTTTAAACCCGGAATTTCTCACTTTTTAAATTCTCACCCCTTATATATCATCGATAAAAAAATTAAATGCATCTTCAAAATTTGAAAATAAACCAAACACAATAATAAGGATAAAAGAAAAGAAAAAAAGTTTCAGTTTTCCTAATTATAGGAATAAAATTTGAAAAAAAAAAAAAAATATATGCAATCAATTTAAATAGATTACATGAAAATCTAACAGAATTCCATATTTTGGGGCCCAATCAAAGGGTCTCACAAAATGCTTTGTTAAAAGTTAGGTGTTCTCGCAACAGTCCATTGTGGACAGGGGGTCATGAGAGGTTAAGGCGCCATGATTTCGCACCGATAGTGGCAAGCACTAAAATGCTCTGTGAATGGTCTCAAAAAATCTACATTCAGTTCTGTAGTCACAGAATTTAAGTTTTTGAAGTCCTAGACTGAAAATTCTATAGCATAAGTTCTAGACTGAAAATTCTATAGCATAATTTAAAATACTTAATAACCACAAAAATTTTTTAGTCATTGACATCTCTGAAATTATAATAACATCAGCAAATATTTGGAAGTCATTTTATAAAGTTTCATTCAGTTCAAGTATGATTAAAAAAAACTTAATTTCCAACACAATATTTTTTTTAGTTTATAAAAAAATTTACATAGTTGATGCAATTAAAAGACACAATACCACTTTTCACCATTGTTTCATATAGTAAACCTATATCAAAATAAAGATTCATATTTTTTTTAACAAGGAAACAAATAAAAAGCAGATATGTGCTTCAAATTCAAAGAGCATTTCAATCTACAATTCATATTGCATTTATATATAAAAAGCATTGTAAGTAAATTCTATAGAGGCCAAAATATATATATTTTTTAAATTTCTTACACAGAGACTGTGGTAATACAAAAATATTCAAATATCTTATTTTTATAAATTACTTTAGTTATATCAACAGAGTTTTTATAAAGGTACAACACATAAACTTTAAGCAGATCTATAATTTTTTAATTACAAACATCACAAAACATTTGAAAGAATTTTCAACTTTAGGTTGAGTTCATGTAATGCAAAATCAACCAGCAATTTCTTCCACTTGCGCAAAGCACACATTTCTTCTTTTTCTTCTTCTTCTTAACAATAATAAATGTTATTCAATTGTTGCATCAGATTCGAGAAAAATATTTATGATGATAACACCGACGGAGAAACAATTTTCGGAAATTACAAATCTAAATTATAAAATTCACAATATATAAGTAGACTTAACTGTGTGTGCAAAACTGCTTCAATCTGAACAAAATTGTTTAATGATTTAACTTAACTATTAAAAGTGTTTTTTTTTCCATGAAGATTCACTAAGAAGACATTGCTTAAGAGTTAAAAAAGAATTTTCATCAAATGATATAAAACAAAATACAGTCGGACTTCTATTTAACGAACTTGCATTTTGCATATTTTTTTGCGGAACCAAGAAAATTTTGGAAATTTCTTCGTGAAATAACTTCCAAATAGCGAAGTGAATTTTCTATTTAACGAATTTTTCTTTGAGATCCACTTTCCCTATTTAAAATTACTTTGCAGTTATAATTTTATACAGCAAAAAAATACAGTCAAAATTTTAGGCATAAATTTAGCTGCTTTTAGTTGAAAATGCATGTAGCATGATAGTGTAACACCGGATAATGTTTTGATCTATTCTTGTTTTCCATGTAGATTTCTTTTATGGCTAAGATTTATAAAATAAATAGTAGATACTAGTTTACAAGATAAAGCTGTATCAATTGCTTTTTTAATTATGTCTAGTGTTTATGAATTTAAAACCTGTTTTGTGTTGTTTAAGCATTATAAAAGGCGATTTTATATTTAATGAATTTTCCATTATCGGGATTTAGCAACTTCGTTAAATAGAGGTTCGACTTTATTTCTAAACCTTAGGAAGTTAATTGCAATTCATATTATTCATAAAAATAAATATTAGTAACCACTCACACTGTAATTGAAGAGCTTGATAGAAGATCATGTTAAATGATTGAGATATTTTTCTACTGAAAACATGTTAAATGTCTTTCCATTGAAAATATGAAGGGATTTACATGCACTTTCATTGAGAACATGTTAAGGGATTTACATGTTTTTCCACTACTTGAATGTGAACTGTGGCAAGAATAAGGGGTCTAAAAGGGGGGCTTGCTTTTCCAGTAAAAACATGTTATATGATTTATACGTTCTTCCAATCAGCCAGGTTTTTAAATAAGGCAATGGAAAAAAAAAAGATGTTCATTATATAGCACCTAGATGTTTTTATTTACTTAAAACATTTTTTCCTCAAATTTGCTTAAGAGTCATTTAACATGTTTTCCCATTACAGCTCTTCAGTTGAAATAATTAAAATACTAAAAAAATGTTTCAGTCAAACTGTATACTTCCACACAATTAAAACATATTTAGACATAATGTTTGGAAATTATAATAACAAAAGGAAAAATAAACCTAAAAATTTCAATTTATGTTATTTAAATTTTACACATAGTTACTAGCCTATACAAATAAGTAAATCAAAAATTGAATTTTTTTTTTATAAAAGAAACAAAACCAACACCATAAACGTTAGGCAGAAAGGACACAATTACTAGAGTAAGTTTAAACAATGCATAGGGAAGAAATTGAACAGAGGAATGTGTTATCTACAAACGAAAACAAATCACAATTTTGAAGAAAAAAAATGAAAAATTACATTTTGTAAACTCATATTTTGCAGTAGTGAATCATAAACACTGGTGATTTTGAAATAATAGTGAATCAGTCAAAATTCAATTAGGGCAAACAATTTTTTGGAGTGTGACACAGTTGGGATACATAATTTTTTCTTATCATTCAAAAGTTGCAAAAAAAAAAAAATTACAATATATACAAAATACAAATATGATACGTTTAAATAATTTTATTTACAAAATTTTGAAAAATTATACACATAATAATATATAAAAAATATCTGACTAGTTCACAAGCAGTAGAATTTGTCTATAGCAGTAAAGGAAAAAGTATAGAGCATATAATAAAAGGTAATTTTTTTTAGAAATAAAAAAATTGCAGAAAACTTATATTATAAATTGTAATATTTTTAAAGATAATAATTAATTAATAAAAGATTTAAAAAATAATTTTGTCCTTTTGTTGGATATTCTAATAAAATCAAAACCAACTGTGCCACTATAAAGAAATGAAATAAAGATTCTTATTGCTTATAATACTCTAAAAAAAGGAGAAAAAAAATTACATTCAATCAATTCCCTGAGATACATGAGGTTAACAAAATGAACAGTTTAAACTTTTAAGAGTCTACTCTACATTATTAAGAGTTTTGTTTAAGAACAGTTAGTTATGGTATAATTTAAACTATTTAAATGAAATCATCTCTCTCCCAAATGCTTTTATATTTCACTTCTTCTTAATAATTATAAACAAGTTTGAACCACAAAAAAAGAGGAAAAAAAAACAGCTTCCCTCTTACAACTGTACAAATATAAGGAAATAAAATTTCTACAGAAGGGGAGGGAGCAATAACAATGAACAGATGATTTTTCTTAAAACAGGACAATGGCTTTGTTAGTTGACGTAGAATGCATGAAGTCTTTCAATTTTTAAATGTACAAGAGAATTGTGTGCTTAGAGAATAACAACATCAAATGGTATCAAGTTCACTTCAGCGAGGATCTCAAAAATTCCAACATCCCTTTAGGGGGTTGAGGGGTGGGCTGACCCCTCCTAATGGAATGTACAGAGTTAGATCCGAAAGTCTTTCTGGCAGTTATAGAAAGAATTGAACTGATGGCAGTTACAACTGTAAATATTATCAACATATAAAGACAACAAAATTTTTCAAGTCCTGCTATTTTTTCTTCGCATGTAACATCTCCATGAGTAGAGTCTGTGAGGGTGCACTTCCGTTTAGATGTCGGTAGAGTAGAAAATCTTCCCCCCGTTCACTGATCACATGGATTTCTGGCAGTATTGACATTAAGTTGTTAAATTTATCCTGAAAATAACGATAGAAAGTATGAGTGGTTGTTGAAATTTCAGGAGGAAAAAATTACTTCACTAATGCTAAAAGAAACGAAAAAAATATAATAAATATTTGAAATAGAATTCCTTTGAATGAAAAGTAAATTAAATAAAAGCATGAATTACACAAATTAACAAAGGTATCAAATATCTGGTGAGTGATATGTTTAATTAGGCTCAGAGCATTTTTAGAATTCTGAAGTTGGATGACAATCAGGGCATTTTTTTGGAATTCAATGCTTGATTAGAACCAGGGCATTTTTAGAATTTTGAATGTGCAGGTAGCCAGATTTTTCAACAAAAAATAAGCACCTTTAAAGTACACAAAAAATATTTCTAATCACTTTCCGAAAGAAAAAAAAATCATATTTAGGATTGGTGCAGTAATGAAAATTATTTGTTCTATCGTTTAAAGTTCGTAATTTATAAACATAAAACCAATAAAATTAAAAAACATTTTCAAAGACGTTACATAATCGTGCGTAATTTAGAACGACAATCGATACGGCAAAGAAAAAATCTCTTTTTAAAAGATAGAAAATTAAGCAATTTTTACAAACCCCGAATAAAAAAAAAAGCACCTTTAAGGGCTTTTAAAACAACGTAAATCAAAAATAAGCACCTTTAAGCACTTTTTAAAAACGTTACGCACCCTTATGTGAATAAAGATTGACGATGTTGATTTAATAAGAGATTTTTAATTTCGTACCTTTAATTTTTTTTAATATTATTTCTATCTATAATTCATCATAATGGTTGTAGGCAAATGAAGAGCTGAGTGTTCTAAGTGACATTTCCGTGAATTTGAGCAAACTAGTTTTAAACTTTAAACATTGAAAATAGGAAATTAAAATTATACTTTGCCTTTATTTCGTGTTTATGAGCTTCATATTAGTGGAATTTATTAATTCCAAATACTCATTTGAACTATTCCCATCATAACACTTGTCGTTTTAGGCAAAAGAGGTTAAGTTAACCCTAACTATTTATTAGCATAAGCACTTAGAATCTTCATCCATTAAACAATTTGTTCTATATTAATTTCACAAAAGCAAATAATAAAATGCTTGTAATATTAATTTTAAAAAATATTGTAATTATAAATAATTAGTAAATATTATTTGTAGAATTTATCAGGATTAAAAAATATCATGACACAGTTTTGCAACAAGCTATAAAATAATTCTTTAAGCATGTTGTTTTGAAAAAATTTAAAAAATATAAAAAATAAATAATAAATTAACTATATACATTCGATTAATTTTTTTCTCAAAATTCAGCAAAATAATACATTTTAATCCATAACTCTGTATATTAAAAATGTTAGTGATCTTTTTACAAGTATCTGGAAAATAAAAAAAAATACCTCATCAATAACCCTAGATAACACAACATTCACCAGATGATTTGATGGTTTTTGTTTGCTAGGGTAATTCATAAGGATGGATGAGAAATAAATTTTTAAAAATATTAATTACAAATAAATATTTTACAATTTACATTATGATGATTATACATTAATAAAATGTTACATAAAATTAGATCATTTAGTAGCACATCTAGGCAAATATATTGGTTTGAATATTTCTTCAGTTTTATTCATAAAGTTCAAAGATAAATACATTTTTAAAAAAAATACTTATTTATAAATAAATAGATTGCAATTAATATCTACATTATGATTATACATTAATAAAAACATTTTCTAAAATTGGATAATTTAGTAGCCCATTTAAGCAAATATATTGGTTTGAATATTTATTTCATCAATGTTATTCATGAAATTCCATAAGTAAATTTTTTTCTAAAAAAATACTTATTTATAAATAAATAGATTGCAATTAACATCTACATTATGATTATACATTAATAAAAACATTTCCTGAAATTAGATAATTTAGTAGCACATCTAGGGGAATAATATTGGTTTAAATATTTCTTCAATGTTATTCATGAAATTCCATTAGTAAAATTTAAAAAAAAAATAATACTTATTTATAAACAAATAGATTGCAAGTAAAATCTACATTATGATTATACATTAATAAAAACAATTCCTGAAATTAGAAAATTTAGCAGTACATGTATGCAAATATACTTATTTGGATTCTTCAGCGCACAATATTCTATTGAATGCTTCTATAATAAAATGTTATGTTTAAATACAAGCACAAAGAAAATAAATGAAGATACATTTCTCCCACAGAAATTAAGGCATACAAATAGGTTTAACAGTTAGCACTATTAATTTAAATTCGGAAGTTAGAAAAAAGAACATAAATGAATCATCATGTTGCCAGAAAAATTAATTAAAAAGAAAACAGAAAGTTTTATTCTTGGCCCCATCTTTAATAGAAGATTTATGTTTCAAAAAAATTCTACTTACCTAATCTATCCCAGCCATTTAATTATGTAGGAAAATTGAAACGTTCTCTCCTTCTGTAACTTAGCGTATCATCGAAATCGCAAAGAATTATTGAACTCCTAGATAAATACAACTTGAAATAACATATTCCTAACTCAGTAATATTTTTCTGCTGAAAGTGCTCAGTGAATCATCAAAATTGTAGTATTCATAGAATGATTGAGGTATTCAATGATCAAAGAAAAATTTCATAGAATAATTCAATTGAAATGATCCCAGAGCACAGTACAGCACACTGTCCACTTACCTCAATCAAATTTCTATTAACCAATAAAACTATCAAAAGGAGAATTCAAATTTATAAACATTTCTTGAAAGCTGATTGAAACTCTTAATGAAAGAAGTTAATAGGTTTACAATTATTCACAAAAAAAAAAAAAAAAAAAAAGAATTCCTGTTTTTACACTTGAATCTCAAAAATGTTCAATATACATTCACAAAATAAAAATAACCAGTAAATATTTCAGAAAAATCCGTGTGGAAAATTTTTTGTTGGGATATTTCAAACATCATTTCTAATTTTATAGTAAATAGCTTAATAAAATCTAAAATATACAATTTAATTTTGTTGGGATATTTCAAACATCATTTCTAATTTTAGAGTAAATAGCTTAATAAAATCTAAAATACACAACAATTTAATTTCTGCCTACAAAAATTTTTGAGATGTTTATATTTTTTTGATGTATCAAGCATAAATTTCTTTTTGAGAATTCAAAGATATAAAATTAGAAACTAAGTTTTCTTTTGTAAATTTCACCATTAGTTATGTAATAATTTGCTAACTATTATTTAATAATATAATTATTAGAAAAATTATATAATAAATGTCAGGATAAAATTGAAAAAAAAATTTTTTTTTTTTTAACACGAAAATTATATTTTTAATATTGTATACCTCATTGAAATTTCACTTCTGGTATTTATGAGTCTACCCTCAGGGGTCAAAGGGCAGGAGGAGATAATATACTTTCCCAAATAAACTGATAGCGGACATTTACACCAATTGGCAATAATTTTAAAAAGGTACAATACTACACACAACCAAAATCTGAAAAATATAGTATTCTAAACTTTTAAATAAATTTTTTTCCAACTGGACACAATGGTCAAACATACTCACAAAACATTTTTAAAATATAATAATATGCCTTTAAGATTTGTAACTAAGTTACTTGTCTGAATAAAAACAGGAGCATATTATACAAAAAATGAAGGTCTTAGCGTGGATTAGCTGATAAGAACGTACACCTCTGACACGAACAAGATACGATGCATGGGTCCCATTCGAAATGTAAAAACTTCAACAATAATTATTCACTCCTGTTCCGAAGGGGACTCTCACAATTTCACCATTGATCATCTGTCTTGTGATAGAATAATTATAGAATGATCATGTTTATATCTCTCCCCTTTGTTACATTATTGCTTAATAATTGTGCAAAGAAAGCAAAACAACACATTTTTCTTTCTTAGTCATAAAATAGCTGAGGGCTGTTTATAACTTGAAAACTAAAAACAAAGTCACTAGCGTAAAAGAATTAGATTTTTAAATTGTTTGTAATATTCTGCACATGTCTTCCTGTGTTAAAAAGCATTTTATACCCTGCGCGTGCTTAAGCAAGTTATAATTAGAACAATACTGGCAAAATTAAGAAGTTCGAAACAATATAAAAAAGCTTTTTCTTTTCCTTCATTCAAAAAACAATATTTTCTACATTCTTATTTAAAAAAACTTAATTTCTACATTCTAATAAAAAAAATTTAATTTCTTTACTTAAAAGCACTTTTTTTTTTCATTTGTAAATCATTATTTACCTTCATACAAAAAGCCCTACTTACAGCATTCAAAAAATATTAAAAAGCAACAAATTTCAATGCAGTTCTTTTTACAAAAAACAGAAATGAAGAAGAATTACATAACTATTTCTTGCTTATAAATAAAACGATAAAAATGGAGAATGAACTCACTAAAAAAAATGGATAATTCAAAGTTACACACCCTAAATTTACAAATTTTTTAACGAAACATTTTCAACTTAAGAGAATTTCTAGTAACATTCTCCACAATTTAATATTTGTGGAGAAATTTTTTTAATAGTTTAAGTTTCCAGTTTATAATGCTGTAACTTTGCTCTTACTTTGTTCATGAGTATGCAATTTTAGATCTTTTAATACATTAACTTTTCTTCAAAAATGCCTTCAGATTAAGCACATTTTCAACCAATGTTACGATTTTGTAATGCAGACTTTTGAAGAATTAGTTATTCTTTGCTTTTAACGTTGAATTATCCTTAATCCAGTGTTTTTGTAAACAAAATGCTTACCAATAACAACTACTTTTTCACAAGAAAAGATAACTAAAAAACAATACCTTTTCTCTCCGCAATTAAAATGACAAAATATTCTTAGTTGAAGAATAAATTTAAGGATCATGCAAAAGTAAGATGTAGATAAAAGAGTCTTATTCATAGCGGTTAAAGAAGTCTGCTATAGGAAAATAAATATTAAAATACAAAAAGTAAAAATAATAAAACAATCAGTCGTTCTACCATTCAAAAAAATAAAATTGAAAATTTTATAAAAATCTGACAAGAAATCACATTTGTTTTCGATGCAATATATAATACTCTAATTCTCAATAGAACATGCTTTAAATTTAATATACATACAGTAAAACTTCACTACAACAATATTTTAGGGACCAAATAAACATATTGTCGCAGAGGGATACATTATTATATCGGGGGTCTACATACTTTGGGGACACAATAAGATTTTTTTTTAAATTTTAATGTTATTTATGTATTAACTATAAATCTATTTACATATCATGTAAAAATATAATTTGCAGAGTGTTAATTATGGTTAAATATGAAATCAGATAGGTAAATATGAAATCAGTGACTTCTTAGGAGAAAGGGAGGCAATTCTAAGAATGGAAGGTCTTGGGGTGGTCTACGTACGTCAAGAATCGGGTATTGCAATCTGAATACAAAAGCCATTCACTGTGGTGAAAAGAAATAAGGTAAGTGCATAATCAGCAGTGAGTCTTCTCTTGTCAGAGGAAAGACCGGAAAAAAAATGGCAAAGTATGATAAAATAAAATTTCTTACTTTATTTGAAAACCATTAATAAATGGAAAAAATAAGGTTGAAATTTGAAAAAAAAAATCGTTCTACAGGAGTTTATTGCTTCAGAGAATACCGCAATATTGAGAAGAGGCTAACATAATTCATATGCAAGTTCGCCGGGACCACGAAACATTATTGTAATAGAGGGAGTTATTGTTGTATTGGATATCATAGTAGCGAGAGTTCACTGTATATATACAGATATTACAGTAGGGAACCGATTATCCGGAACGATCGGGAACATCGCTATTCCGGATAACTGATTTTTCCGGTTTTCTGAATCGCTACAAAAAGCCGTTTTTTTAATTGTTAAACCCAACTAATAAAAAAAATTTTTGTGGAAATAATCTTAAAAAGAAGAAAAAACGAAGGAGTAATACACTAATGATTATTTCCAAAATGATGGTAAGGTAAACATCTTTCAAAAATGAAAGAAAAATCCTAAAATCTTAAGAGGAAAAAAAAAATAATTTTTTTTTTAAATTGCGGTAAAATTTATCTAATTTCGTTCCGGTTTTTTGGTTTTCCGGTTTTCTGATTTCCGGATAACGGGTTCTGTACTGTATTATTATTGATACATCATTGTAAAAGCAAATCATGCACCTTGAAATAAACATGTAATTTTTTGTCAAAGTTTAGAAGAAGTTTAATTAAATAATACAAAGTAAATGGAAACACACATAAGTCTTATATTTTAAAAAATCAGTGAATAAAGAAATTAGGTTACAATCAAATTAATGTAGAAAAAAAAGTTCTGATAAAATCTTTAGATAAAACTGATCCGTAAAAAAAATTTTTAAAAATTTGTTTGTTTGAAAGGATTTAATAGCTGAATCCATTTTCTGAAACTATAAAAGCAAGATTATTAAAAATATAAATAAAAGAAAACTAATCACACTGTTTCTAAGAATCACAATGAAAGATTTTTATAGTTATAAATGATCAATTCTGGCAACAATTGAGATAAAGATTTATAAAATACTCAGGAAATTATGGAGTTTTCATCAGCTCTGTTACAATGAAAAATTTCATTGGCCTCGAGAGTATGTGCCAAAAACAGTTAAGAAAAGGAATTAAACATAAAAAGACATGAAGAAAGCTTTAAAAATAAAAAAAAACTATTAAGAAAACTATTTAATTATCTCCATTTAAAATAAAAAAATAGGATAAAAAACCAAATATTTTAATGTAAGAAAATAGGATAAAGGTAATACAAAAAAAAATATATGGATAAAAATATTCTCACTAACTCAAAATGATAAAAGAATGTGTCAAAAACTAATAACTTAAACAAAAACTGTGTTAAAAATTAAATAAATATAAGAAATAAGTATGGCTCTAAAAATATTTTACTATGACAATTATGATAAAGAAAATTAAATAATTAATTACAACTTTTTACAAAAAAAAAAAAAAAAAAAAAAATGAATACAAAGAAATATTACCTTCCAAACATAATCTTAGAACTAGATTTATTAAAAGCTCTGAAGTACCAGATTTAGTTTAAACTCTCAAGTTAAGGTTAAAACACTATTATATATTTTTAAATATTTCTCTAATGTCAAGATTTTAATTTTGAGTTATATATCTTTACAAAAAAGTATGTGATTGTTTAATTTTACTATAAAAATCTTACCAGGTTTCATTAGTAACAAATCATATTGTTTAACGATAATCATAATATTTGTAACTTTTCCATTTAATCAGCGCAATTAATTTAGAATGGAAAAGCATAACAATTGGCATAATTAACTGGTATATTGATTGTAGCTAATCATATCGTTTACATTATAATGTTAACTTCACCATTTGAAATAATAATTTCATTTTTGAAAACAAGTTTCATTTGGAAACATGAATAAATATTTTAGTTTTATCTGATTATATTTTGAGTTTATACTCATATTATTTTTAATCTAATTAAATAACTATAATACAAAATGGCAAGAATACTCCACTTCAAAGAGAAAATGACAATAGAATAAATCATTAAGCTAAAATGAGATGATTTAAGATGGAATTCTATTTTCACCAAATAATTAATAATTGAAATTTTAATCAAAGATCATTGAGGACATCGAAAATAGTTTTAACATCACATTATTTAAAATATTAATATTGTTATTTCAAAAAACTATATTTCTTAATAACCAGCAAAAAAATTCAAAAAAATAAAAAACATTTAGAAATGAATTGAACAAAGTTGATTTAAAATTCATAAAGACAAAAAATTTTTTAATCTCAATGAAAAACAAACTAAAGAAAAACACAGAATGAAAAGACATTTGGAATAGACAGAATAAAATCTAAAGTTTGCAGAAATCTTGTTTAAAAAAATTTATTTTGTTAAAAAAAAATAAATATTTAGAAATTTATAATTTATCAAAAAACTAATTAAAATTTAAAAAAAATAAATAAATAAATATACTTGAGAGATGGTACTAGATTATTGCCAAGAAATTAATTAAAAAAAATAATCTATTTCAAATTGTTTCATGATGCTTAACTCCATAATTTGCCTGCAAACTTTTAATAACACGAGCACTAGGGTGGGCCGAAAAATACTTTTATTTATTTTTTCGTATATTGCTTTAGTAAAGAAAAGTTATACGTGGTAAAAAAAGGTAATATGATACTGAAACTTTTAAAATCAAAATTTTTGATGGTTTCATATTGTGCAATCAAAATATATTTAAAAAAAAGAGCAAATTTTTTGTTGTTAAAAACATAAGTAATTTTGATCTTTTTTTAAACTTGTAATAAACATAAGTAATTTTGATTTTTTTTGATTTTAAATATTGTGTAAAATATATTTCTCTTAAGCAGTATATATTACATATTTCAGTTTTAAGTGAGTTTTGTTAAAGAGTAAATTCAATAAAAAATTATCAGCACTCTATTTTTTTTCTTTCAATTTATAAATAAAACTTTCAATTATAACAAATTTCTTTCAATTATAAATTTAAAAAAAATAGATAAATAAAAACTTTTCATGTTTTACTTACTTTACACTGATTACACTAAATTTAAATTAAAAAGAAAAATAAGAGTAATAACTAGAGTAAATTTTAAACTTAACTTTCAACAAAATTCTCAGCCATATTTTTAGTTAACACAACAGTATTTCAACATAAAATAAAGTTTATTATTTAATCTCTACTAACAACTGTGAAAAAATAAAAAATAAATAAAAATGAAATAAAAGAATACTTACATTTTAAAATAAATTGATTTTAACATTAATTCATAAATAATTGTAACAGATGTTAGAATTATTTACGATGAACTGCGCTTGTTACTTAATGTCACTTATACAGTAGATGATCAATAGAACTTAATTCTATAAACCACAATTCTCCTCAGAGCATTCTAGCTTCGTTGGTGTAAACAATATAACTTGCAATTAAGATTTTTTTATTAAGAAATAATTATTAACTTTTTATATTATTTGTTTAATTATCTGCTAAGAGATTGAAATTTCAAAAGTTTAAGCAAACTAAAATTAATTAATTTGCTTCATGCTAGTTCTAAAGCTGCAGTAAATTCAATTTTTTTTTCTATAAATTATTTTAAAGTATTTAAGAATTGATCTGTTCTAGACTAAATTTGACATATTTAGTAGATTAGTTTAAAGATAAGTGAAATGATCTGTATAACATAAAATGCATTGCATTACAAAGTTCGAGTTATAAAGATATTCTACAGTAATTTTAAGAATGATTATTATCCAGGTTCATTGCAATACATTCATCTAAGACTTTTTTTCAAAATCACCAGGTTCTTTAAAACCGTGGAATACACTTCATGAATCATTGTGTTTCATTAGTAAAACCATTTTGATACTAAAGAATTAATGATAAATATCTTAAATTTCTAACTTTTTCAAAACTTTAAAGACAATTCACAAACAAAAAAATTTTTGATTTCAAAAATTACAGAACTTTTTTCCTTACTCAACCCCATGTTACATTTCAGTACTGTAGCGATACAGAAAAAAATAAAAGTATTATTCAGCCCACCCTAACGAGCACACCACATTTGTATGACTTGAATGACATGGGAGACATGTAGAGTAATACTAGACATGTAGAGTACATGTCATGTAGAGTACACAATACTAGATTATCATTTAACTAATCAGTAAAACTCAAGATTTTATTTTTTAAAAAAATGTAGTGTGCACGCAAACAGATATTCCGTGAAAAAGATATTGAAAAAATTTATTTAAATAAGTGCAAAGGGTAAAAGATTGGTATAATTCATTGGAAAAAAATAAGTTCTTAAATATTTCAAACTCTGTTACAAAGAAGTGAAACCTTAATTGACTGTCAGCAAAAAAAACTACCTTAAAAAGTAGAGAATTAAAAATGCACAGATTGAACTAAAAAATATCTTAATAAAATTTAACTAACGACTACTATTCTTCAAAAACATAGTGAAATTAATCTGAATCTCTTCAAAAGATGTGTATAAATAAGGCAAGGAAAATAATTACAAATAATTAATAATAAGGGAAGTAATTACATTAAGACAAAAAAATTTTGATTTTACTTTCAACCTTCAAAAACAAAGTAAAAGATTAATTATGCAAAAGGACATTCATTATAAAATACCAATCTATAGATAAAACTAAAAAATTTCATTAAAATTGAAAATATATCGATATGAACCATTTAAATATTCACAAAATCAATCTAAATATAGACACACACATAAATATTTAAAATTAAATTAGTCAAGCAAATAGACAGTTAAAACCTTAAACAAAAAACAAACAACAGACACATAATATTAAAAACTTGTACTCAAACAAATTAAGACAAAAACCATGTTTATCATGTAATTTTATCCTCTGCTGGCTTTCTATGAACGAATCAAATTCTTAAAGGCATATATTGTATAAAAAAAGGTATACAAGAAAGAATTTCAATGTTATATTGGCAATTCACTGAAAAATAATGGAATGTAAAATAAGAGGAATAATACTTACTGGAAATTGTGGGTAACAGCTGAGTGTATATTCAACCAGGGCTTGTTGTGTTCGTTCATATGCATCAATCACCAACTTGACATTCGCCAGTGTTCTTACTTCTGCTGCAATAAATGAAACATATTTTTTGCAAGTATAGTAGAAATTAAATTAAAGGTAAATCTGGGGGGGGGGGGGAATACATACATACATACATATACACATATATATATATATATATATATATATATATATATATATATATATATATATATATATATATATATATATATATAGCATAATAAATAAATACAAAAAGGAAAGAAAAAAAAACATGAAGAAAATTAAGATATATATATATATATATATATATGTGTGTGTGTGTGTGTGTGTGTGTGTGTGTGTGTGTGTGTGTGTAATAACGGTGGATCCACACCGTTATTTTTTAGTTATTTACAGTCAAAGCAGCATGATTAACGAGTCCATATTGTGCATAATCTTTTTTATTTAGTAGCGATGGTGAAAGCATACATCTTAGCCCCCTCCAAGCTGGAGATGGGGGGAGACCCATGTCCCGTCTAAGCTGACGGATTTTATTTAAGCATGATAAACAACAAAAAGCACACACAAAAACATTGCTCCTGCGTTATATAAGATGATTAAAAGTTGTGAAGAGGCCAGTCATTATTGCTTTTTCTGTGTATTCTTACGCCTCATCAATTTATTTATTACTCATAGCAAATCGTTTAATCTTTCCTTATATGGAAGCGAAAGATCTTAAAATAACTTCTCTTTTGAAGTATAAATCTAATTATTATTCATTGGCATGTTTTTAGCCTTGAAGTCCCAAAATAGAATTTCTACCCTTATCCTTTACCAAAGATAGTTTATGAAAACGAATGAAGTTTTAATGCTTTTATTAATACAAAAGTATTTAATTTTTGTATTACATATATATATATATATATATATATATATATATATATATATATATATATATATATATATATATATATATATATATATATATATATATATATATATATATATTATCTGCCAATAAGTATTTGGACACGCGTGATTGAAAAGAAAAACAAACTTAATTCGTAAACAATAGTTGTTAGAACCTCCACAAGAGGCAATTACAGCGTGAACCCTCCTTGGCATACTTTCCACAAGTCCCTGTGTGACGGCTAATGGTATTTTCTTCCACTTGGCTTGGAGAAGACATGTAAGTTCCTTCACCGATTTTGGACAGGTAGTACACCTCTTAATTCGGCGATCCAACTAGTCCCAGAGGCTCTTGATAGGGTTCAGGTCAGGGCTCTGGGCAGGACAGTTCATTCGATTAATCCCATTGCCACCATACCAAGCCTTGGTGACCCTCGCATTGTCGTCCTGGAATTAACAGGGGTCCACCCCGTAAAACTGCCACAACGTAGGAAGCACATTGACATCCAAAATAGTGCAGTTGCCATCTTGCTTGGGACTAATACTGATGCTGTTCCCTACACGAAATACACCGGCGGAGGGCGTGATGTATCTCAAGACTGCAGATATAGTCATTTACATAGGTGTCCAAATACTTATTGGTAGATAATGAATATGCATATATATATATATATATATATATATATATATATATATATATATATATATATATATATATATATATATATATATATATATATATATATATATATTTAAAAAATATAGAAAAATAAAAATATATATTTTGCTGCAAACTGTTTAAAAATCTAGTTTGTTATTCTCATCAAAGATCAAAATTAGCTACAAAGTTCATCAACATATGAAATTGTGAATGTGGTTAATAAAAATTTTTTTTTTCTGAAATATAAAATTATTTACATTTTTCATTATCCAAACACATAATCGATTAACTAAATGGTCTTTTACCACAATTTAGCTTTTACATATGATTGAATATATGAGAATATATGATTTTATATATGAGAATATATGATTTTACGTATGAGATTTGTTGTGTAAATACAATTAATATCAGCTCTTTCGAGCGTTTCTTTAACTAGAGAGCTGGTAACCTTTTATTTTGAATTTTAAATATATAATGCATTTTCAAATGTAACTCGAATATACCCAATTTAACTAAACCGCTTGAAATGATTATGCATTATATAATAATAATCAAAGCATTAAATTGTTATTTTCAAAAGCATATTTTACTGTCATACTATCCAATATCAAATTTATCGATGTTTTATTATACATTATTTTAATAATACTAAATAAATAATAGAGTGTTTTAACAATATAAAAAAAATTCAAAATGTCAATTTCTAAGATAAAAAGCATTATAAATTTACATGTAAATTACAAAAAATTCAAAATATCAATTATGTAAATTTAATACAAAGTGCTAGGATTAACAAAATTTGAAGTCTTGTATTTGCATAATTACAGCTTACACTTCACAAATAAAAAACAAGTGTTATTAGTCAAAAAATAGCAAAAAAAATTCTTTTTTTTTTTTCCAAACAGATAAAACCTGGAAATCTAAGAAAAATAAAACATCAAAACAGAAGATCTCATTAAACTGTACAAAATAACTAAGATAAATGCATATTCAAACCTTTTATTATTTAAAAAAAAAATGCTACAAAAGCAGGTTAATGCTAAATCATAGAAAAGAAATGACATCATAATAAAATACATGACATCAGCGAACAACCTTCAACAAGTAGGGGATGTGAAATTATTGCCTTAACTGTCGCATAGTTTTTTTTCCTGTACAACCCAACTTAAAAGACAAAGGAACTCCAAAGTCAAACATCTGAGTTCATTCAAAGTTATTCATTTATATTTTGTGAAACGAGCTCATTGAGTTCGCTTACCATCGCCAAATAACAACTGGATTAGTAATGGAAATCTTCAACTCAGGGGTGGCTGACTCTCAGCTCAAGGGCAGAATTCACAAAATGTATACTTTGTTATCTTCTGTTAACGTTAGCACAGTAAAAATGAAGCAATCTTTTTGGAATCATCAAAATCAGCTCCAGAAAATGAATAATTCCTAATAAAACTGAATTATTAACAATGAATCCTACAAAAGTTAAAATTAAAAATCAATTTTACATCACTTATTAAAAGTGAAAAAAATTAACTAGGAAAAACCTATCACAAAAGTTGTGTTTTTAAATCAACTTAAGTTCAGGATTTCTTTTCCCCTTCCTTGAAAATGAAAACCAACAATGACATCTTTGATATCCAACGATGCTATGCAAATATATAGATAGACTTAAAAAAATTAACACAAATCGTGTTTGTTTATGATTGTTGATCAATAAACCAAATGCATTATCAAGTGGCATTTTTGCTTTGAGTAGATTAGTCAAAACCAGCCATTCCAAATCTATTGCCAACATTCAGAAGCAAACCGTAGATTAGTCAAAAGCAGCCATTCCAAATTTATTGCCAACATTCAGAAGCAAACTGTAGATTAGTCATAACCAGCCATTCCAAATCCATTGCCAACATTCAGAAGCAAACTGTAGATTAGTCAAAACCAGCCATTCCAAATCTATTGCTAACATTCAGAAGCAAACTGTAGATTAGTCAAAACCAGCCATTTCAAATCTATTGGGTCCCGCAGTGGTCTGATCGTTAAGACACGGTTCCCAGCAGATCACCGAAGTCAAGCATCACTGGCTGCGGTCAGTGTGCGGGTGGGTGACCCACTTGGATCAGTCTGCGTAGGGACCGAGGGTGTGCGGTATTGGTCCTCGTTAAACTGTGCTACCGTAAAGTGCTCGACTTCGCGTGCAGGTCGTTGGGATACCGAAGCAGGGGTGCCATCCCCTCTGCAGAGGATCAAAATTGTGATGGCATGTCTTCGGATCATCCTCAGGGATGTTTCCCAGACCGTCGCCAATAGCCCATTGTGCAGCTCTAGTGCGACGTAAATTGACTACAACAACAACAATCAAATCTATTGCCAACATTCAAAAGCAAACTGTAGATTAGTCAAAACCAGCCATTCCAAATCTATTGCCAACATTCAGATGCAAACTATCTGTCCCAAGCTATTCTGGCCAACAAATTGGAGAAACAATCACACCTGTGGGGGGTGAGTTGTTATCGACAATGTCAACCTTCGTCCATGTGAAGGTACCCCGGCATAGAATTGAGTTTACATGTCTTATATAATAGTGACTTGGAATTGTATTTCTGTAGTGGTTGATATACTACAGTACCATTGGATTTTATTTTAGTATTTTAATAATTTATCTAAAATATATAAGGCAGAAGTTCAGTTTCGCAAACTCTGCAGAGCTTTTACCACCAGCAACTCAATATTAAATTTTCCAAAATTTAAAAATATATATATATAATTTAGTGGAGGAACTGAAGGGAAAAAATTGGACCTAACTCACCAGGATTGAGTAGTAGTAGAAACTTGAGACATATATAATCTAGGGGATCAAATTTGAGTTCTTGTAACCGGGCTGACACATGATTTAACTGGTCTGTCATACTAGCTACCCCTAGTAGAGCCAAATTAACCATACTAAACTTTTGACCATTGGGCATTGTTATCTCTTCAGGAAGGCCGTTGTGAAGCCTCTGATGAAGATGATCTAAAACCAACATATCACTCCAAGAGTGCTGCAGCAGTTTCATTTGATCATCCACCTAAAATAACAATCGCATATGTTTATGGTTGAAATAACAAACAAGTCTTTTAACAAAAACAGATTTATAAAAATATCCATTAAAGCATTTTAAATAGACACCAAAAACATTCACATTTTCCCAGACACTTAATATATATAAATTACAACTTGGTTGTATTCTATGTCTTGCATTGGAACAGAGGGGACAGGCCCTGACTTAGCCTGGTGGTCAGACGAAATATCGTTCTGTCCATTTTATTTATTTTCTGACAATTCTCTGCCAAATGCAGCTTTCGGATTGTTAACTTTGTCATCTAGCTGTGAAAAATTCATATCCTTGCTGACATAAGGGCGGAACTCAGCTAAATTTTTGCTATTATGATGGCTCAATTAAGCCAATCAGTAGCCTGTATTTTTGTAAAAATGCAGGCTTTTGATTGCGCAATTTTGTTCATCGTAATTGTGAAAATTTAACTGAATTCGGCACTAGAAAGCCATGGATTTACAAAATATAGATTGTGTTCATAAGATAGATTAATGATAAGAAGCTAACATAAAACTGACGGATTTTACACTGTACTGTTATTTTGCTTAAAAAAAATTCATTAAAGAAGGAAACGTAATATAAACTCTTTATTCGATTTGGGACCTCCTTCTGATGTAGGGGCCAGGGGCAACTGCCCCGTACGCCCTTGCCTTAGTCAGGCTCTGAGATGGGTGCTTGCAGGGCACCACATTTATGGAACAGTTTAATGAAAAAAAATACTTCATATATTCCTTGCCAAAGTTAGCAACACTATTGCTTCAAATCAACTCAAGAAATACCAACACTCGTAAAATATGCTAATGACAACACTAGATTATTACAATATATGTTTGACATCATTGCGATGTTGCATGGTGCCTTGCTTAGGCAGTACTGCCAAACTGTAAGGTAGGAGAAATGCATAGTGATGTCCTATATGTTGTTGTTTCTAATGCCACTTGCCAAGCCTGCCTGGTGAAACCAAGCGAATTTAAGGCAGAGAGGGTGCGTTTCTTGCTTCTCCATCAATGGTCAAGAATACGACTTCAGCCACACATACTCACAACCCTTTCATACATCCATTCATTCATTCACAGATCGTAATAGGCCAGAATAGCCTGGTCGGTAGGGCTCTGGCCCCATGCCCGAGAGTTCGTGGGTTCGAACCCCGCCCGCCGAAGACTCCCCGTGTAGTTGGTGACTGATGCACGTTAAAATTCTGTCGAGTCGCAAAGTCCTCCATGTTCCCATAACAAATCAATACCTCTGGGGGTACTGGAGTGGAGATCGATCGTTCTCTGATTCAGGTCAAAATTACGATCTGTGGATGAATGAATGGATGTATGAATGGCTCCGCCCTATAAACAGGTGTGACGTATGGTGTGGCAGAAGTCGTCATCTATGGCCTTGGTCATAGATGGCGCCACTGAAAAACAAGAATCGTACACTTTGCCTTAAATTTGCTCGGTTTCACCAAGCAGGCTTGCCCGTGTGGCAAGTGGCATTAGAACCAACCAACCAACAGATCGTAATTTTGACCTAAACCAGAGAAAGATCAATCACTAATTCAGTACCCCCAGAGGTATTGATACGCACGATTCGGACTTTCCATATTGTTTGAAATATATCGGGATATTTAAAATCCACGTGAAAATCACTATTAATAACTGCCGAAAATACAATTGAAACATTACATCGATTTACGATATTATCGTCGTAAATTGAGTGCGCCAAAAGTGATTATTTAAATACGTGAATCAAATATTCTGCAGAAAAGAAAAGTTTTTTTTTTTTTTGCATTCAATTTCTAAAATAGCACATTTTGTGTTCATTAGGTAAGTCGACCCTTGAATTAACACTTGCAGAAAAATCTCGGTAATTAAAAGATAAGGACCAAAAACAAAAGATAATTTTAAATAATAAAAGTTAAAGAATGTTTTGCTATAACTACCAAGCCTTAATAATGATTATTTTTTAAGATATTTATTTTTTGTCTATACCCATTATTACCTTTAAATAACTGAATTTTTTTAATTTGCAAAAAGTTTGTTTTTCTGCAAGGGCATTTCAGGTTTTTAATAATACAACTTGGACACAAAATGTACTATTTTGAAGTTGAATATATTATAACTGACGTTGAACAGCGGATCCAATTTTTGGGTTTACGACTGCTAATGTTAAAATCCGTAGACTTGTAATTTTGAGCCCAATCCAGAAGACAAAGGAACTCTTCTGGATCAAGTATTGGGAGAAATTTGCCTTCGTGGTGGACTTTTTGATGGAGCTAACCCGCAGTTGAGTCACATGGAGAGAAAAACCACGAGAACCCCCCACGGTTAGCCTGACGGTAAGGGGACTTTAAGGGATCCATCTAGGACTGAGGATATTTCACGTCAACACTGTGGTCGGTGCAAGCCGGGTGCGGAATTCGTATCGACCAGCCATCGCCGGGATCGAACCCCAGTTCACCTCATTGGTAGACGAATGCTCTATCCCCTGAGCCATCGCGACTCGAAGTTTAATATAGGAGTCCACGTTCATATAGATCAACTTATACTCTGGAAAATATGGGGGTTGAGTAAGTCAACTGACACCCCGGAAAATAGGATGCGCTAAAGTAGGGGGTGAAACTTAGAACAGTTTAATCTGAGCCACAAACAGTTTTTTAATGAAAGAAAAAAAATTCATTATTTAATTGGTGGAGGGGGGGAATATTACCATAGTTGAATATATAAAACCATAATCTAGAAATACATAGTATGTTTAAATTTAGCATCAATGCACTATGTTCAGTTTCTGATTTTAATAATTGCAAAAAGCTTTAAAACTTTACGAGAATCAATTTTGCAGATTTGTTTCAAGTAAAAAAAAAAAAAGGGGGGGGGGAATAAGATCAAGAAAAGTCTACTTTTTCATCTCTCTAGAAGAGATCTATTTCTTCCAGAATATTGATGAAAGTGGCACAAACTGGATGAAACAGGAGAAACTAAAATGACTATTACAATTGTTTAACAATAAATGTTAATGAAACATTAGTAAAAAATTTTTAAATTTTTTGTTTAAAAAAATAACCATTTTTAGATTATTCATTTTAAGTTTTATGCAGAATATTAAAATCTTAAATAACCTATTATTTTGAATTTTAATTTATATTAGCCTTATAATAAACACGCGTATCTAGATAAATAATATGTCCTTAATTTATTTTTGATTTGCTAAATATTCTCTTCAAACATAGAATTATCTAAAATATAAAAAAATATTACTGACCAAAATATGGTTTTAAAATGTTATTTTAAGAATGACTTTTGGAAATTTTCAATTAAGTTTTCATGGCAAATTTAATGCCAATGTACTTAGAAACTTAAGAAAAAAAATGATATTGCTTAATAAAAAAAAAAAAAAAAAAAAAACAGGAACTAAAATTTCACACTTTACTTACGTTTTTATGTTAATGAATTCCAAGAAGAATACTGTAAATTGTAAGAATATCAAAATGTGAAACTGCTATAAAATTTATATGTTAAGTTTTTTTTACTGATCAAATTTTATTTCTCAATACATATACACACTTTAATTGAAAGCTTGCCTTAAAATGATAATGAATTTTTCTAATGAGATTTTTAGTTCAATTATTAAAACAGTTTTAAATTGTTTACATATTTTTTTTAAAATTTTAAGTGAATCATCGCTAGAAAATGAAAGTTTAATTTGAGAATAAAAATGCATAGTTAAAAATTCTTAGGTTTATTTTTCCAATTATAAGTACTATGTATACTTAATATATACTTTATATACTTAAAATTTTTGGAGATAGGTGGGTAGGTAGGTACTTTATTTACGTCGCCTTAAAGCTGCACAATGGGCTATTGGAGACGGTCTGGGAAACATCCTTGAGGATGATCCGAAGACATGCCATCGCAATTTTGATCCTCAGCAGACGTGATGGCTCCCCTGCTTTGGTAGCGACCTGCGCGCGAAATCGGGCACTTTACGGAAGAACAGTTTCGCTCGGACAGATATCGCGCACCCTCGGTCCCTTCGCAGGCTGAACAAAGTGATCACCCACCCGCCTACTGACAGCAGCCAGTGATGCTTGACTTCGGTGTTCCACTGGGAACCGTGTCTTTGCGATCAGTCGTCTAGGGGGACAAAATTTTAGAAGGTACTTAAGAAAATAAAATATGCATTAAAAATTTCTATTGGCCAACACTTTTAATATACTATTTATTTACGGAAGCATACTCACTAAATTTTTATTATTATTATTTGGTCTACTATTGTAATTAATTGTTGCAGACCTTTCTGCGAACTGAAAAATCTTCCTTGAAAGAAAAAGAAAGTCAATTTTTTTACCCATCAAAATGGCTCTTGTTTTCGGTTTGATGGAGTGCGCATCTTATTTGGGCGTCATCACATTTTTCAAAAATCTGTTCAAGAGTAATACTAAATAATGCGCATGCGCCGTCATTGCATGCGTTGCTATGGCGACAGCTGCTGATTGATAATTTTTTTAGAATTCTTTTTCGAGTTTGACAGTGATATTTTTATTTATTCAATCAACAATCTAAATTAGTGAAAATTATTATTGATTTTTAACTCTTTTTCACTTTTATTCAACTTTATTAGCACATATGAAATATTCATTGGTAGAAACAATAATAGTCTGGAGTTAAAAAATAGCTTTTATTGCGGAAGTGCAAAACTAGCTTTTATTGTGGAAAGACAAAACTGAAAATAATATAAAGTGTACAGAATACAGTACACCAAAAACTGACCGACCAAAAATTTTAGCTGAGAAATTAATTGCTGAAAATTTAACTGAGAAATTAATGAGAAAATATGGAGAAATAGTAAAATGCTTCTCATGCCGCCTTGGTAATTTTTTATACATAAAAAATTACAATGCAATTTAGAAAGAAAGCGCAAAATTGATAGTAAAGTATTAGTGATAAAGGGTTAGAATTCAACCATGCATACATTCAAAAGTAAATTCTTAATATTTCATTGAAATTCAATATATGAAGGATTTAAAAATATCAAAATTATACCTAATTTAACTGTTATTTTTTAAGACATGAATATTAAACAAAAGAAAGGTATTAAATTAAAGGTAATAAAGTTTATATAAAATAATTGTATAATCTTAAAATTATATTTTAAATACAGTTTCTTAAAAATGAAATCCTTAATTTATTTGTCTTCTAAATCGGTAAGAAACATAGTGTGAATTTACGTTAATTAGATAGAAAAAATACAAGATGCATTAAAATATGGTGCATAATTTATAAAGAATTATTAATAAGCAATTCGTTCAAATTTGCTAGTATAAAATGTATAACTAATAAATATACAACATTATTAGTTTGAAATTTGTTCAAAGCATATGATGTATAACATCTAAAACACTATTATTTTAGAAATTTTTGCAAACTAACATTAGATGTAAAAACTTAGGCATTATTAACTAAAAATTCTTTCAAACTAGTTAGTATCAGATATATAACTTGAAACATTACTAATTAACATAATTTAACAGCTCAAATTATTGAAAACATTTCTGAATACTTAAATAGGTAAATTAGTATCAACTAAAGCCGTATATTAGCTATACATCTGATACTAGAAGTAAACTAGTATCAAATGCATAACAACTAAATACACGGCATTATTAGTTAGACGTCGTAAATTTGTTGTAAATTTGTAACGTTGTAAATTAAGACGTTGTAAATTTGTTTGTCGTCGGTGTGTGTCCTCAGAAATTTGTTTTAACTATATGATCCATAACATCTAAATAGAAACAATTTAGGAAATTCTCTCGAACTTGCATCAGAAGTATAACTTGAAATATAATTAAAATTTTAAAGTTAAAACTAATGAAAACATTTCTAAACACATGAACTGGCAATCCAACCTCGTTTTAACTTCAATGTCATTTAAAAGATGGCGCCACAGCATAACATTCGCCTTGAAATTTTTTTTATCCTCTCGCATCTTGTCCCACTGACCCACTTTCTGACAGAATAAGTGAAAGTGATAAAGCGAGAGACAGTGGAGTGGGAAAAAGAAGGATGACGTCATATAATAGACGGCTCCATTTTACGCTCGAGGGGAGGAGAAATGCCTTTCTCCTTCAAACTTTGACAAAGCATGTCAAGATCATGTAAAATAAGGCAATCAGCTGACTAATTTAATATGCGAATTTCAAAATCACTCTCAGAGTATTTCGCTCATTTATCAGAGGCTAATGTTAATTGGATAATTATTTCAAGCCTAGAACTAAGAGTGCAATTCTAGTTTTCTTTTTCTTTTTTCGAACTAACTTTAGGCAAAGTTGAGCAATATAAAGAAGTGTTGAAAGGCTTTTTTCGAATGTAGCAATTAAGGTATTGCGATAAAGCATTTTGAAAACGTTCCACGATGCAGGTCAGTTAAAACATAAGAGGCCAACAAATGCTCAAATTTCATTTAAGCTAATTCCGAAACGTTTCATATTCTTTCTTTTACTTTTCCCCCCTGTTTTACTTTTACTTGTTGAGGAAAAGAAGTAATATATACAAAAATAGAAATTGTGTTAAATCGTACTAACTATGTTTCGCACAATTAAAATAAGTCATAAAAAAAGAAAGCTATTTATATTTAAAAACGTTTTAATTATTATTATTAGACTACTTTAATTAGTCTAGTTGTGGGAAAGGATTATCAACTATTACTAAATATGCTAGAAAACTACAGATCTACAAATATAAAGAGTATTTTACTTAGTTTCACACTTTAAAATAAAAAGTACAAAAAAAAAGAACATTTTAATACTAATTATTCGGTAGGATATTTGGTCATCAAATGGTTTACTTCCAATAATATTATCGCCTAGAGCCGATTATCGCCTAGAGCCGATAGGCCTGATTATCGCCTAGAGCCGATAGGCAAGGGCCTAGGGCCCACAACTTCTGAAGGGCCTCAAAAATTAGTAAAAAGTCTAATGGAAGGTGGGATAGCTTTGTGTTGGCTTAAGTACTAAATAAAAAATAATTACAGCATACAATAAAAAAAAAATTCAGTTATAGCAAAAATCACTAGTTTCAATTGTTTGTGGGTCAATAAACTATTTTTATTTTGACATAACATTGTTTTGCTGCTTTATATTTTGCTTTAATTTATTGATACGTAAACTTCATCTTAGAAAAATAATCTTCAATTCAATTGCCTGCTTTCAAAATTTTAATGTTTCTCTTGAATCATGCAGTTAAATAGATTCTTCTCCATTGTTAGGACTAATTACTCAAACTTCAGTAATTTAATTTCAAAATATTTTGTAAAAGGCCCGGCGAATTTGGTGGGCCTAGGGCCTGAATTCGTCTTGATAGGTCCCTGAGTATGGTGTTTGTATATTGCAATGACTATTTTTTTTTATTATTTAGAATTAAATTAAGATAACTTTAACCGGGTAATAATTAAGATAATCTTTTTCTAAAAAAAATTTACATAAAATATTGAGCTTGATAGTATTACCCCACTGAAAAATTTGCCACTGCAAAATTTTTATTAACCTAAAAAAATATGTAGGAAAAAGTAGTAGTAGAATGGGTAGGAGAGAGGGGGAACAACGTAACTATAACATGTTCCTTATTTAGAAATAGGTAATAAACCTAAGCCTATACAGAATTCTTTTTAGTGCGTGTGTTACGCCATTGATATAGCAACGCACTTAGTGGTACTTAGCTATGTCATGCAGGGGTCTGTCCAGACATTTTGTGAAAGGTCCTGTTTTGTAAAATTGTGAAAAAACTACTCATAATTTGTGAATATAAAATAAGCGTTAAGTCACATTCTTTTAACCAGGGTCCTGCTTTTGTGAATTTGTGCTAATAGGGTCCCGTTATTGCAAAAATTGCTGAAAACCTTTTCAAGAAGTTTTTAAATAGTAAATAGATAAAAGATCCTGCTCAAAAATTGTTGCTACTTAATTAGAGATGCAACATAGAAATATTTGGTATTTAGCCTATACTGCACAGCGCAGAATATTCATTTCGGACGAATAATGGAAAGAAAATCTCTCACATTTTTAATAATTTCAATTGACATATTTTATATAACACAACTTAGTAATGTATCACTTTCAATGTGTTACGCATTAAGTAAACTTAAACAGTTCTTAAATTTATAATATTTTATTTAAAAAATTGTCAGAAATTATTTTTTTTGTACATAATATTCTATTAATTAATTTAAGAATAAATATAAATTGATCAATCATTTATTTACAAAAAAAAATTATGATTTAATATTAATAAGAATGCGCACACGGTGTTTGTAAAAGTAGAATTTTTTTTTTTAGAATACACTTCATTTGGATTTAAACTTGGGGAAACTTAGTTTGTCTCGTTTACCCCCCCCCCCCGGGAAGGGTTTATTCGATTAACAAAACAATAATGAAGATAAACAAATTTGTGAAGGGTCCGATTAAAAAATAAATTATTTTGTGAAGGGTCCATTTTTATGAAAAGGTATTTTGTGAAGGGTTCATTTTCATGAAAAGATATTTTGTGAAGGGTCCGTTTTTATGATAAGGTCCGTTTTTATGATTTTTATGTCCGTTTATAAATCTCTTCTAAACAGACCCCTGTAATGGTTGACCACAGGCATTTTGTTAAAATCAAACATTTTCACTCAAAATCGAAGATAACGCCGTGAAGTGCTTAGTATTAAAAAAGTAAACAAACCATACGAAATTCGCCTTTCAAAGTGGGGGAAAAAAATAAGGGGAGGGGAGGCAATTGAGCAAACGAGGAAGAAGATTACAGAAAGCAAAAGCAATATATAAACTTTTTTTTTTACCCCCCTAGTTCACCTGACTTTTCTTCCATCCCAAGTAAGCACTTACCCCTCTTCCTCGTTTTTTTCTTCTTTCCCTTTTAAAGTACAGGGCACAACAGAAAGGTCACAGAAAAGAAAACCCATACAACCTGCACTGACCTAGTTTCTTTCTACCTGTAACCGAAGAGAATTCCCCTCCTCTCTCAAGATAACAAACAAATGTAAAAAAAAATATTAAATAACAAAAATATAGGGTGTAGGGAGGGAACTACCACATAGCTATACATTTTCAAAGGAATCGTTTAAAGAAGGGCAGATTGGGACTATTCCAAAAGATCTAGGTTAGTTGTATAAAAATTATAGGGCAGGTGAACAAAAAAAATAAATAAATAAATAAATAAAAATATTTATAAAATAAATGAAATAGAAAAAGAATATAATAACGACTCATTACGAAAGAAAGAAAACTGTACGATTACGAAATCGTTATTTACGATCAACATTATTGCGATCACTAGTTACCCCATTGGTCAATAAAAAAAAATACTGAATCGATTTTTATAAACGCCTCAACATTGCAAAAACTGCATCGATATACGTCCTCTTGTCGTCCAAAGGGCTGAATTGGTTTTCAATTCCAGCCAAAATACACAATTTTTTTTTTTTCCTTCTTCAGTATTATATTCACTTTGATATTAAAATCGCCAGCCAAGACAATAATTGTGAATAAGTTTATCATAAAAAGAACACAAAAATATTTTAAATCAGTATTTAGTAAAATGATAAAAAAAAAAAAAAAAAAAAGCAGGCTGTTGAACTCCAAGAAGTTCCAAAATTATCGTCTGCTTTTTTTAATTTGATCTTGTGCTTCTTTTTTATTAATGCTTAGGTTAGCCTGATTTTTCTTTAAATTCAACTTTTACAACTCTTAACTAGTGATTATGGTGTTGGAAGTACTTTAATCGATGAAGTTGATCTAGTAGAAAAGAGCGCAGACAATGAAAAACCTAGAACACCCCTTTTCCCAATAGTAAACAATGAATTGTAGAATAAAATATACATATTACATTTTTGCAATCATGATTTAATATACGAAACAAAGGGAAAATTTTATATAATTTTAAATGGCACCCAATTAACAATTTGAAAATAGAAAATTATAGTAACGTATTGAATGAATCAAACACAAGTTTTAAAAAAACAACAGGAATATTAAAAAAAAAACATTGCCGTCCTTTGATTACAGAGCCAGTTTCACTTGTTTTTATTTAGATTCTACAACTCATAGATTTTATTCATAGATAATTCTACTATTCCTCCATCCCTGTACCAAAATTGAATCAGTGAACAAATGAGGCTATTTTTGTTCTGCAATTCAGTTATGCGAGTCTTTGCTTGCAGATAGTTCATCAAATTCCCCAATGAAGTGGAAGTTTCTAGCCACTTTTGGCAAAAATATTTTATTATTATAATTATTATTATAATTATTATTATTGTTATTAGAATTAAGAATTATAGAAAGGAATCAAATTTTATGTTGAAAAATCCCACTTGGACTGAAACCTTTGGTTTAACTCTGTACTCATTCGTTCAACAAGACGAAAGTGTCCTAAGCCGTCATTTAAAAAAAAAAAAAAAAAAAAAAAAAAAAAAAAAAAGAAGAAGAAGAAAAACTTCGAGTTTTTTTTCCTTCTAAATTTAAAAATTTTACCACCAACTTAATGATCTACTCGGACAGGTAGTCAAGTTACAAAGAGGTGATGAAGCCGTTTTTACTAATATGACGCAGATCACAAAGGTAAACTTGAACAGGTGTATAGTCAATTCAACAGGTTACACTATACTGTGTTCTCAAGAATAAAAAACTAGTGGATATATTTTCTGCACAACATGCGAAGAGATTAAATTCAGTATAAATCCCCGTTCGATAAAATGGCGCTATATCGTGGGTGAAACTCTTCATGGCATATCTTGCTTCACCTTCCTTAAAAATTTAAAAATGTAGAGTTGAGAGGAAAGTGAATTCAGGTAAACCTAGAAAAAACGAAGTTTCAAATTCTGAAAAAATGTATTCAAAATATCAATATTTTGATCTTTTGAAAAATAATAAAATTACAGCATTTGAAAACCTGAACTCACTTTTCTCTACATTTTATAACACATATGTAGGTGCCACTGAGGGTTTCTTCTGCGGTATAGCATGCTTTTTAAGATCTTCATAGTTGTATAAATTTAATAACACATATATGGTGCCATAGAAGGCTTCTCCCGCGGTATAACATGTTCGTAAGATCTTCATAGTTGTAAAAAATAATTTTTAAATCTAATAATACATATATAAATAAGTGCCATTGAGGGTTTCCACTGCAGTATAGCACGCTCTTAAGATCTTCATAGTTGTAAAAAAATAACTTTTATAATACACATGTAGATTAAAGAAAGTTTGCCTCAGAGGGTTTCCTCCTATGGTTATAGTGTGTTAAGATCTCCATAGTTGAAAAAAAAATGCAAATATGTAAACAACAAAAAAGGGAGGAATTGAGCTGTATCACTTTAAACGACTTGACTCAGTTGTAAAATGAGATCATTAAACATTCTTCAAGCATTAAATGCCCATCAAAATATGAATAATTAACGAACAGAAGAAGAAAAAATCATAGAATAAACCGCTGCGTTTCATAAAAAGAAGATAAAATCAGCATTATTGCTACATTAGTCACGGTAAATCCAATCAATAAAGTAATTTTTAGTGAGCGTTTATTAATTAAAATTATAATTTGAAAATGCACAAATATAAAATAACCTGCGGGGGGTAACAATTTTCTATTCTATGCCCTAACACAAATGAAAGGCTTCCTAAAATAAATATTAAGATTTATATTTAGAAAAGAAAATTCCTTCATTCAAAAATGAGATCAATAAATTCTCATTCAAGTTATTATTTGTATGCATCTGTTAATTCGTAATTTCTGTCATTCAAAAATGAGATTTATAAAATTTACATTAAAATATGTATAAGGTATACAGTGGAAAACTCATTGCATATTTTCTAATTGATATTCACCAATCCGAAATTTCCTATCAGTCAAAAATAAAATCTAAATGATTTACCACAAATAGAGGTACACAGAAATTTGAAAGAATAACAACATAATTTCTATATCGATGATGCTCTCAAATTCGAAATTTCATATCATTTTTTAAAAATAAAAAAAAACTATCAGAAGGAATAAAATAGAATTTCCATGAATCCAACATTCATTAAACGGAAATTTCCTATCAATCAAAAATAAAATCCAAATGATTTACCTCAAAAAATAGAGGTACACAGAAATTTGAAAGAATAACATGATTTTTATATCAATGATGTTCACAAATTCGAAATTTCATATCATTTAAAAATAAAACCTAAATGAAGGAATAAAATAGAATTTCTATGTATCCAACAATCATCAATTCGAAATTTCCTATCAGTCAAAAATGAGATCTAGTTTAGTCTATCTTAGCTCTCTATAATTCCCAAAATGGCGCAAAACATTAATATGAAGAAAAGCCACCATTTTGCGAAAAAGAAAAACGTTTGTGATCTGATTTTTCAGTATTTGAAAAGTTACTTCAACGCATCATTATCTCGGCATATACTGATAATTATTCGCAAAACTGATAATTATTCGATAATTTTGATTATTTTTATCTAGGTGAGAAAATGTCGCCAAATTGGCGATTATTTAAAAAGTTTAATAACTTTTAAAATTATAGCTTTGTTCTTCAAGCGTAACGTATTGAAACTGTGGCTTTTTTTTCCCCTTGGCAAAAGAGCTTCGAAAAAATGTGTTAAAGACAAAAAATAGCAGAAAAACAATTCAAGATTTTTTTTATTTTAGAAACTCCAAAAAAAAAGTTTTCGAAAGATAAAACAGTAGTAAAATGGTCAATGAAATTCATTCCTTCTAAGAGCACATTTAAATAAATAAAGAATTATTATTTTAACATACAAAAAAATGGACCTTTTTGCAACTATAAGCATTTATGATAAATAAATCTAAACAATAGAGACATTTAAAACAAAAAAGAAACAACAAAGGAAACTTTATTTTCTAGAAATTGTAAATTTATGTTCGATTATTTGCGCAACTTACGATAAAGGATAGGAGGGGGTAATGGGGAAAAAAGGAAGAAAGAAATGTAAATAACTGCAGGCAAACTCTCTACATTTTTCTATCGAAGTATGTCAAGGTAAAAATAAAAGAGTAAACAAGTGTAAGCAACCGCCTCTTTTCTTTCTTAATTAAATGCATTAAAGGTATCTTTTCTTTTCATTATGAATAAAAATCGTTTGACGCGTTAATCTTTAGCAAGGAGGATACAACCTAAGTTTATAAAAAGTTTTATGTTTCTTACAAAAAGTAAAAAAGAAAGAAGGGGGAAGACGAAACAAGGAATCACTTGAAGTAACAGTGCTTTTTAATTACTAGAATGTTTAATATTAAGCATAAAACTGCTAATTTTTCTATTAAAAAAAAATTCTTAAGATGTATTTCTTTTTCCAATAGAAAAACAAGGATTAAATCTCGGGCCCTCCAGCCACAATCGAGTCAAAAAATAGTAACCGACTATCCCGAGTTCTGAAGTATGTTATGCGAATTTAGTTATTATTATTGCCTGTGCCATATTAATAGCTAAATTGTGCCATCACAACTTTATTTATTTCTAGAAGTTAGAAGTTTCAACAACAACAACAACAAAAAAAAAAATCTTATCTGGTAATTTCAGAGAAAGCAAAAAGTTCTCAGGCAAGCCACACACACTGAATAAGCGAGAGGTAAGTAAGAGGCATACGAGATATTCCCATATTTTTTGCATTAGCATACGCATCACCTCTGTGCATCCTAAGAAAATACTATAGGAATTTGTCACCTGCATGCTTCTTTCGTACCGCTTGCTTTGTCAGTGTGTGGTAATACTACTTTCTGCTTCATGACAGTTTTATCGTTTACTTCGACTGTTATTTTTTAATTTGTAGAAAATATAAAACACAGTTTGAAATATTTGTCTTTTAAAATAAAATCCTGCGAGATGGTAGTTTTATTACAATGATGTTTTTTTTCTTTTTTTAAAAAAATTTCCTAAATTTGTTGAAATTAGAACAGTTTTCTTAAAAAAAAAAAATCGTTTGAAGATGTAACGATTGCAAACGATAACAATTCTAGAGTATGAAAAGTTCTACCTAAATTTTGGTAAGGTATAATTTTATCGTTTATTTTATTTTGTATTATTTTTTTAAAGAGAAAAAAAAAACGAAGAAGCACTGAAGATACGGTTGCTTCTAATTTAAAGCTAGGTCAATGCTGAATTTAAGAAAGAAACAAAAATGCAGCTTTAGAAGAGAAGAGAGGTGCAATGCTTGATAAAAGTTCTTTTAGAATTCGTAGAAATCATGGCACTCCGAGTTATCCCCCTTTAAAGAACTAAAAATAAATAAATAAATAATAAACATCAAAGATACACTAATAACGAAAAACCCTACAAAACCGCAATCTCTGGGAGGAGAATTTCTTTACTCTAAGTTAGTAAAGAGCCAAACTTGAAAGAAAAAAAACAAGAAAAATAAATTTCATTAAAGTCAAAATGATAGAAGATGACGGATTGGATTATATATTAATGATTTTCCTCCAATCTGAACCGCAAATCTTAAATCTTGTGGTTGTATAATCAACGAGCATGATAAAAGATGAAAATGGCCTTAAGCGACTAATCTGGAATGTTCAAGTTTTGTTTATAGTCTTTGGTAAGGTATAATTAGAATTAAAATACCACACAAATAGGCGATAACAAATACCACGAAGAAAATAAATAACTGTACCAATAAATCATGAACTATTAAAAAAAAAATAGTCGTAAAATTAAGATTTTTCTGTAGTTCTTTAAAGTTTTCGTTCCTTATGTTGAAGAAATTCAATTTTTTTTTAAAATTCTGAAAACGCAGTGACAAGCCATGCAGCAAATAAAAAAATTTTGCATCTGACAAAGTTATCAGGAAATAATTATTATTTAATTTATTATCAGGCTCGGATCTAGGTTTAAACACTTCAGTTTTTCGGAAAGTGGACAACACTTTTACCAGCAATTTGTAAACTTATTAATGGTGATTAATGGCGATAGTACGGTGATTCATTCAGTTAACTTATTAATGGTGATTAATGGCGATAATACGGTGATTCATTCAGATAACTTATTAATGGTGATTAACGGCGATAATACGGTGATTAATTCTGATTGTTTTGGAAAGGATTGAAACTTACTTAGTCGTCAGGCGTTGAAGGTCTCTCATAACATGAGCACTCTAGTTAATCAGAAAATGGTCGCAAATGACAAGTTCCCTTTGGAAATAATTTTGGTAACGGCCGTGAAATGATTGCAAATCATATTGAAATTTCGCATTAAGTGTTACTTTAAATTTGAGTGCTCTAGCCAGTCTAAAACTGTCGGAAAATTTTGATTGTCTCTTTGACAGTAAAATAGTAATAAGTTCTGCTGATGCCAAAATATGATTGAATCTTGCACTGACATCGGGCACGAAGCTTTACTCTATTGAGTGCTTTGATTCCATGGACCATATATTCATCTATCGAGATTCTATTAAGTTAACGAAAAAAATAATAAAATAAAAATGTTATTTATTTAAAATAAAAAATATTTATTTAAGTGATAAAAAATATGTTAATAAAAATAATAAAATAATAAAAAAAAATACTTTCACCGATTTAATTTTTGTAACCTTGTCAATAATTTGCTCTTTTAATGAAAATGCTATTCATTTTAGTTTCATTTTTAACATATCTTTGATTTAAACATCACATGATATTAAAGAAAGAAATTAAAATAACAATAAAAATCACTATAACTTCAGAACACAGAGAAAGAAAAAAAATTGTGGAGAAACTTCGCCAAATGTGGTAACCGTTCCATTATCTTAGTACTTCGCAACCCTGCTGTTTCGGACAACTTTGAAACCATTTTGTAACTCTTTAACTAAGAGTTAGATATCAGGATATCTAGCTAATCTTATATAGTGGTGCAAGCAGTTATTTTTTTGATTGCGTTATCTTTTAGACAAAGGCGTATTTATATAGACGTATATTTATATTTATTTATAACAGTCGTTAAACTGCCGACCGAATATTTGAGTCTACCAATGCTTAACTCCGCAGCTTTGAAATTTTGAACCCACTCCAGAAGACGAGGTAACTCTAGGATCAAGGTTTAAGTGAAATTTGCCTTCGTAGAGGACTTTTTGATGGAAATAACCAACATTTGTCTTGCATGGAGAAATAAACCACGAAAATTTCCCCCGATTAGCCTTACGGATCACAATCTAACCCATGATCCTCCTACCACTGGAAATCCCGTGTATTAAATGGTGACTGATGCACGTTAAATCTGTCGGGGTCACAAATTCCTCCCAAGTTCCTATAACAAATCAATACCTAAAGGGGTACTGAATTAGAGATTTTATCGTTCTCTGGTTCAGGTCAAAATTACGATATGTAGATGAATGAATGGTCCTCCCTGTAAAACGAGTTATGACGTCTTGTGTGGCTAGTGTCGCATTCTTGACAATAGATGGCGCCACTGAAAAACAAATGCACCCCTGCCTTAAATTTCCTTGATTCCATTGCAGGTTTGCTGGTGTTGGCAAGTGGCATTATAACACGAATGAGAATATTTTACGTCAGCACTGTGGTCGATGCGAGCTGGATGCGGAATTCGCAACGCTCGGATTTGAACCCTCACCTCATTGGGGAGAGAGTTCTCTATTCCTTGAGCCACCACGACTTATGTTCAATACCACATAAGCTTCCCTTATTTATTACAAATTTCTCCTCAATATTTTTTACAACAAAAATAACTATAATTGTTGTAAAATAATTATATTGGGTTCTTTCAACCAAATAAAAAAAATAGTAAACGAATAAATAAATAAAAATGTAATGCACAACCGGAACTTTTTAAAGATATTTAATTTTTAAAACCAAAAACCTTTGAACGCAAGACAAATAAAAGTTAAGCGCGAAAAAGAATTTATGACCGACATCATAGAAGGCTTAATATTACATCTTAAAAACGCAACGTTCTTTAAAGAAAAAAAGAACTTGAAGTAAGCTAAATTTTCATGTCAGAATTTGTAGTTTTTACGACGCAACAAACTGATTGCACAAATGTAATGGGTTAGCAAACCGAATCTCGAACCAAGCAAGCGTAACTAAGCCTTTAACCACTGCAATAAGAAAGGAAAAAGGAAAGAAATTAGAGTGCATTTAATGAAGGACGGATATATTAGTTTTCTCAATGTTACTTTTACTTAGGAAATCCGGATTTTCGTCAGTTTAAATAAAAATAAAAGGAAAATTTAAAAAAATAAAATGCATATATTAAGGCTGCTTTTCAAAGGCTCCGGCGTCGTAAAAAATATGCTTTTTTGCGAAGAAGATGCTATTTTCATAAAATGGCGCAAAACGTCAAATATTGAGAAAAGCCGCAGTTTTGTGAAAATAAAAAGAAATTGTGGTTTAAATTTTTAATATAAATAAAAATTTGCAAAGACTGATAACAAGGAAGTCAAGGTGCGTAGCCAAATCTTTCAACAAAAAATAAGCACCTTTAAGTACTTTCTAAGCACCCAAAAAAAATTTTTTTAAGAACTATATGCATTAACAAAAAGCAAAATAACTTTCATTACATGATCATGATAAAATAACTAGTTTCTGAGAAAAAACACTATTTTCCCCGCTATATATAACTATATTACCTGCAAGTATTTCATCAAACATGTAAAATGATTAGCGCTTTCATACGCTATGGACCGAAGGTAGGCCAAAATGGATTGTGGTTGAATGAATTGCGAAAACATGGAATAGAATAATGTGAAAAGCACGATTTTGCATCATACGTGGCGAAAATCGACATGGTGAAGAAAGAAAAAAATCACATTTTCGAAAAGGGAAAATTAAGCACTTTTTAAAAACTCCTAGTGAGAAAAGCACCTTTAAGGGCTTTTAAAAAACAAAAATCGAAAATAAGCATCTTTAAGCACTTTTTAAAAATGCTATACTTGCGGCTTGGAGGAGAACTCCTCCAGAAGAAAAGTCTGGGGCTGTCTTCTGCTATGGTAAGCGAGAGCACATATTTAATGGAACGGAGCAACGGAAGAATGAAGGTGACGATTGGTTTACTTACGCTGACCTACGCCAAGATCAAAACAAAACTATTCACCCCTCACCTACGAGAAGTGAACTGTTTCTCGTAACCATGACAACCGCCACGACGCGAAACTCATGTCTGGAGGAGCTCTCCTGAAAGTCGCACTATACGCCCCCTGTTTTTAAAATTCAGTATCCCTCATCTGAAGAAGTTTTTTACGAATAAATTCTTGAGAGTTCGTGGGTTCGAACCCCGCCGGCCGAAGACTCCCCGTGTAGTAAATGGTGACTGATGCACGTTAAATCTGTCGAGTCGCAAAGTCATCCATGTTCATATAACAAATCAATACCTCTGGGGGTACTGAATTGGACATCGATTGTTCTCTAATATCTGATCCTGTCAAAAAGTACGATCTGAGGATGAATGAATGGATGTGTGAATGGGTCCGCCCTATAAACGGGTATGTGGCTGAAGACGAATTCTTGGACATAGATGCCTCCACTGAAGAACAAGAAACGCACCCTCTGCCTTAAATTCACCAAGCAGGCTTGCAAGTGTGGCAGGTAGCATTAGAAACAACAACAACAAGAATAAATTCTTACCTTCAGTTCCTTGAAGAAGACACTATTGCGGGCCCAATCAACTTGCGCGAAAAGCGATTGGTCGATAACTTTACACATAAGTTCAAAAAGATCCACCTCACACTGGTTGTATGTTTGATTTTGAAGAAGACCAAAGAGTTGAGACTGCCAATCTTTGTCGTCTGGCATGGACGTCTGGAAATCTTTGATTAGGTGAGGGATCTTACCACTTCCGATAAGAATAGGTGATGGACTTCTTACTGTAAGTGGTACAGGACTCACATCTCCGTAGTGATAAGGTGGTTTGGGTGAACCAGAGGATGCACCACCATTCGACCCAGTCGGATGGGGTGGTGATGGTGCCCTGGTGGATGAAGGCCATGATTTCATTGGCTCTGGCACGGTAGACAGGACTGGTGGTCCACCGGCCAGGGCAAAATGAGCCGCCATCGTTGAGTTGGTCTGAGCTGAGGTACAGAGGGGAGAGGGAGATGAGTCCGGTGAGCTGGTGGATGAGCTCAGTTGGGGTATTTGGATGAGTTCTTGTTTGATGTGATGGGGGTCGTAGACTGATGGTGATGGCATTGCTGGGGGTGCGAATGGTGGAGGCAAGGCTGGGGTGACCTCGTTGTTGGTCATGATACCGAGACACTGGGCTCTCTGAATTTGTTTTTGTCTCATCATTTGTAGCTTTCGTGCTCTGTCACGTTTGTACATAGGTCCGAATTTGTTCCTACCTCCTCTCATTCGATCTGCTCGAACAGCTGCAATGAGAAAACATTTATATAGAACATTTATAAAGAAGAACATTTATATAGAACATTTATAAAAAACATATTGTAAAAACGCACTCATTATTGGATACCAAATTAAGACACTGTCAGAAATGTGTTGTTCAGATAGAACTACATGTCGTACAAATTAGTTACAATCTTAATGCCGTGCCTACTTATACAATCTCTCCCCAAATTATTAGACACACTATAAGATTCTATGTAAAATCTTTATATTAAGGTGATACTATACAGCTTTATTGTTTCTAAGCGACTGAAACCGGTTTGCACTTGTTTACATTCGTGTATCAATGGGTTAAATTAGACGATATATAATATAAAAATAAAATATTTATTATATCAGGTATCATATTAGTATATTATAATAATTAGACCAAATTGTTAGACGCACTGTAGTATTTCAATAATTACATGTTTTGCACGAGTTTATAGGCAATACTTTTATATTTAAACATACATGTAATGGATTTTTATTCGGGGGATTTTTATATACTTCCTATTTGTATTTATTTTTAATGTATTGCATTACAATGTTAACCAATTGATACACGAAGGTAAACAAGTGCAAACCGGTTTCAGTCGCGTAAAAACAATAAAGCTGTATAGTATCACCTTAATATAAAGATTTTACATAGAATCTTATATTGCGTCTAATAATTTGGGCCATGGACTGTATCATATTAAACTTGATGACACGATATTATGATTCAGTTTATACGGGGGGGGATGGCTTAATTTAACACTTACTGAAGTTATCGAAATTGATCTGCACCATGATTCATGGTGTTGTAGTTCATATAACCCTTTTTAGTGAATAATATGATATTTTTTATTACTGTTCTCAGTTTTTATTTTATTTCATAACCGTCGGTGAACGGTTGATCCAATTTTGGGTTTATGGCTGCTAATGTTCAACTCCGTAGCCTTGTACATGGAGAAGAAAACCACGAAAAACCTCCAACGAAACTGTGGTCGGTGCGAGCCGGGTGCGGAATTTCTCAGAGAACCATTGTTGGGATTCAAAATTTCAAATCCGGTTCATCTCATTGGAAGACAAACGCTCTATCTAGACATCACGGCTCAATGTTGTCAGTTGTTATTTTATTTTATTACCGTCGTTGAACAGCCGGCCCAATTTTGGGATTACGACTACTATTGTTCAACTCCGTCGTCTTGTAATTTTGTACCCAATCCAGAAGACAAAGGAACTCCTGGATCAAGTATTAAGAGAAAATTGCCTTCTTAGAGGATTTTTTTTTCTCGATGGAACTAAACCGCATTTGCGTTACATGGAGTGGAAAACCTCGTAAACCTCCCAAGATCAGTCCGACAGCAAGGGGACACTAACTCAAGCTCCGTTTACCACTGAAGATATTTTAGTTCAGCACTGAAGTCAGTGCGAGTCGGGCGCGGAATTCGCATCAATCAGCCATCGCTGGGATTCGAACCCAGTTCACCTCATTGGAAGACGTAGCGTAGCCAAATCTTTGAACAAAAAATAAGCACCTTTTAAGCACTCAAAATTTATTTTTAAGTTCTATATGCATTAGTAAAATGCAAAATAATTTTCAAAGACTTTACATGATCATGATAAAATAACTAGTTTCTGACAAATAACTCTTTTTCTTGCTTATATTAGCAGGGTTCTGTCCAGACATTTTGTAGAAGGTCCTGTTTTTGTAAAATTGTGAAAAAATTACTCGTAATTTGTGACTATAAAATAATCCTATTCTTTCAACCAGGGTCCTGTTTTGTGAATTTGTGCAAATAGGGTCCTGTTATTGCAAAAAAACCTTTTCAAGGAGTTTTTAAATTATAAATGGATACAAGATTATGCTCAACATTGTAAAATTATAACAAAATAAAAAATGGAAAAAAATATTGCTGCTACTAAATTAGCGATGCAACATACAACTATTTTTTTTTCGCCTATACTGCACAACAGAGAATATTCATTTCGGACGAATAATGGAAACAAAATCACTCACATTTTTAATAATTTCAATTGACATATTTTAAATATCACAACCTAGTTATGTATCACTTCTAATGTGTTACACTTAAAGTAAACTTAAACAATTCTTAAATTAATAATAGTTTTTTTTAAAAAAAAAAACATAAATAATATATGGCTCAATTATTTATTTACAAAAAATATCATTTAATATCAATAAGAATGGACACACGATGTTTGTAGAAGTAGAAATATATTCTTAGAATACTACATTTGGAATTTATAAATTTTTTTTTTGATTTCGAAGAGGTTAAGGTACATAATATAAATGAAATGAGATCAAACTTAGCCTTAGAATTAAAGCAGAAAAACATAATTAACAAAATATTAGAGTAATATACGTCGATTGCCAGTAGATTTGAATATATTCTTAGAATACTATATTTGGAATTTATAAATTTTTTTTGATTTCGAAGAGGTTAAGGTACATAATATAAATGAAATGAGATCAAACTTAGCCTTAGAATTAAAGCAGAAAAACATAATTAACAAAATATTAGAGTAATATACGTCGATTGCCAGTAAATTTGAATATATTCTTAGAATACTACATTTGGAATTTATAAATTTTTTTTGATTTCGAAGAGGTTAAGGTACATAATATAAATGAAATGAGATCAAACTTAGCCTTAGAATTAAAGCAGAAAAACATAATTAACAAAATATTAGAGTAATATACGTCGATTGCCAGTAGATTTGAATATATTCTTAGAATACTACATTTGGAATTTATAAATTTTTTTTGATTTCGAAGAGGTTAAGGTACATAATATAAATGAAATGAGATCAAACTTAGCCTTAGAATTAAAGCAGAAAAACATAATTAACAAAATATTAGAGTAATATACGTCGATTGCCAGTAGATTTGAATATATTCTTAGAATACTACATTTAGAATTTATAAATTTTTTTTTATTTCGAAGAGGTTAAGGTACATAATATAAATGAAATGAGATCAAACTTAACCTTAGAATTAAAGCAGAAAAACATAATTAACAAAATATTAGAGTAATATACGTCGATTGCCAGTAGATTTGAATATATTCTTAGAATACTACATTTGGAATTTATAAATTTTCTTTGATTTCAAAGAGGTTAAGGTACATAATATAAATGAAATGAGATCAAACTTAGCCTTAGAATTACAGTAGAAAAACATAATTAACAAAATATTAGAGTAATATATGTCGATTGCCAGTAGATATCTATAATAGCTGAACACTCAGCATCAGTCTATTTTTCCCGCCCTTTTACAATAATACGCAATTGTCTTTCGAGTGTTTCTTGTGAAGGGTCCGATTAAAAGATAGATTATTTTGTTAAGGTTCCGTATTTAAATTAAAATATTTACTGAGGGGTCAGTTTTTATGAAAAGATATTTTGTGAAGGGTCGGTTAACGAACCAAACAGATCCCTGATTAGCCATTATAAAATGACCGAGAGATTTAAATTATGTTTGAATGAATTGTGAAAACATTAAATAGAAACATGTTAAAAGCACGCTTTTGCATTATACGTTGCAAAACTCGGCATGGTAAAGAAAAAATCTCATTTTCGAAAAGGGAAAAATTAAGCACTTTTTAAAAACACCCAATGAAAAAAAACTCCTTCAAGGGCTTAAATAACGAAAATAAGCACCTTTAAGCACTTTTTAAAAACGATACGCACCGTGTTAATATCTCAGCTTGCATAAGCATATCTGTAAACAACTAAGCAACAGTTCTCCCCCCCCCCCCTTTCCGCAAATCGCACTTGCCATTTGGACGGATGATTTTTTTTTCCTTTCATTATTGAGAATAGCTGAAAGAGGAATAACTACAAGTGGTTGTCCTTGTCCCACTTTCACTCTTTGCAGGGATGTGTGAATGCATGGACGATGCCATCACACATTCGTGAGGAGGGGGAAAGTCGAAATAAATAATAATCTTTTGCTTTCTATATTTAATATATCGTTCTTTTTTCAGAAGTCACGTGTATGCTAAGTAATCCTTCTCAGCTTATGGAAACTCTTTTTACCACTTAGTGAGGACACACACAAAAAAACATGAGATTTAATTGCCAAAAAACGTAAATATAATTGTCTCACGATTATGATTTAAATTTCGGCATCGCGTTAAATTTTTTTCGTTTTTGTTGCTAGGCTTTTCTTTTCTTTATGATCGTCTGACGTTACACAACTGATTTTTTTTTTTTTTAATTTTAGGGGATTTATTTAAGAATATAGAATAATCATAACTAAGAACCGACTTTGACATTTGCATTTAAATACTCTTTTTCTCTTTTTTCAGGGCCTGTTTTGATATTTAAAGTTATTTTTTTCCCTTAAAGAACATTTTTTTTTTAATAATTTCGAACTTTATTTTATATCAGGTCAGTTTTTTTATTGTTATTAATTTATCCCAATTTTATTTTTTTTAAATGTCACGTCAATTTCGGTTCGTTATTCAGTTTGAAATTCTTGTTTCAATCTGAACAAGATTTTCAATCTCAAACGTTTGAAAATAAAAAGGGAAGTTTTTTTTTTTTTTTAAAAAAAGGAAAGGGAATAGAAAGATTTTTATTTCTATTTTAAGAGTGTTTTGAGCTGATTTTAAGGATATTTGTCCATCAATTTAAACTTCTATAACGTTAAGTTTTAACCTTTATTTATTAAAAAGTTTATAGTCAATAAGTACTTAAGTAAATATGATTGTAAGAATAGTACTTTTAGAGAAAAAAATATACATAAATTAAATTTAGAAATATCTTTTTTTCTTTTTGCCACTATGCAAAATTTATGAAAAATATATAAAACAACAAAGAAAACTAGCGATAATTCAATAGTACAGAGAACGAAAATATAAACGAAACATCACAAATAACTTTTGATCTAAAGACAGAATTTTCATGGATAAGGACTCAATCTCAAAGGTTTGAGGGTATGACCTTAAACATATAATTCCACGCTTAAAATAACTTTCAAAAATTATTATTTTAATTATTTAATAAAATAATTGTCGAAAAACTTTCATTTGCAAGGTATATTAAATCATTTTAAAGAATTTAATTTCTTATGGCAAAATACAAAATTTGAACGAAATCCGTCACCTGATTATTGAGTAATCGAATTTTAAAGAAATTAGATATTTTAAATTCCGATTTCTCTGAAAATGCAATACTTATTCGATCAATTTCGTTCAAATTTTGTATTTTGAAGAAGAAAAAAAATTTTTTTTTGAATTTTGTATTTCTTGTATTTTGCAGTATAAAATTAAATGCTTTTAAAATAAAGCAAAACTCTGTATGTCATACAATTTAAAACTTGATCGAAATTATTTTTTCAGCAGATCTTTCCTTAGATAAAACAAAATTCATAATTGTTAGCAAAAATGTTTTAAATTCACTTACAAAGTTCCCGAATAAGGCAAAATTCGCTAAAAGTAAAATTAAGGTATACAAACTTTCCACAGCTCTCACGACCAAACTATAGTTTGTCTAAGCTAAGAACACCTCCCGCCACAAAGTCTGAGGTCGTCTGGTGCTATGGAAACAAGAATGGCGCATTTTAGGGAGGATGGCTTTACTCCAGGACTGAACACAATAGACCGAAGAAAGAGATTCCCTTTCTCTCGCTGACCAGACCTCGCACCCCTGCTTGAAATAGTCATACCTCGTTACCATAGTCACCGCCACAGGTGCAGACGAATGTCTGAGGGAGTTCTTATTAGAGACAAACTATATTATATTATGGGGGTCACGAATCCTAATCCGTCGAAAAAAAAGGTATGTTTATTCAGAAAAAGTACATTTTTGTGTCTGATTTCGCAAATTAAAATATCGTCTGCGTTAATTAATTAGCATATATGAAGTCACTCTCTCGAATCTTCGATATCGAGTGTAAGTACGTGATCTGATCATCGGATCAAAAGTCATTCAGGATGGGTATTTTTTCCCCCTCACTCTACATGTTAAAAAACGGATTGCTTACATTTTTTTTGCCTTAAAAATAGTACCAACGTAAGAGTTCCTTTTGTTTGTGGTCAGAACCAGCTAGATCCAAGATAATTTTTTTAAACTTTATGCCTTTAAATTGATAAGTATATCAGAACAATGAAAGTGCATGTTCTTTTTTTTTTTTTGGTGAATATCATCTTGCACCTCAATTAGCATGTGTATATAAAATATAGTTTCAGATTGTTTTGGTATTGAAAGATTTACCTTTCGGTTGGTTAGAATTCTATGGCATTCTAAAATAACAAAAATTTATACACAATTAGTTAGTCATCTCAAAGTTGCTCGCATCTTACCAAAAAAAAAAAAAAAAAAAAAAAAAAAAAGAACGAGGTTAAATGATAATAGCAAACCTTGTTCGAAACATTAATCGCTGCTACATTGTTAAACGCCGTGTTGAAATTTTATTAACATTAGAGGAAACAATGAGAAACGAAACAATGCAAAATGAGATACGAGGAGAACTTGACAGTAGGAGGAACATTAAAGATTTGCACGGAAAAAAATCGTTAAATTGTGTGCATGCAGCTCAATTGAATCAATATTACAGAACAAAACAATACACAGAATTCCAATTTATGGAATCGGTCCTCCCCCCCTCGTGGAATAAATTGTTCGAAAATTAAAGGACACATATGCAATTTAAATTTTTTTTTAGCATTTATCAATATTTTATAACCGGCGTTAAACAGTCGACCCAATTATCAGCTTGCAACTAATCAATGTTCCGTAGCCATGAAATTTTAAACCCAATCCAGAAGACAAGGAAACTTCTGCATCAAGCATCGGGATAAATTAGGCTTCGTGGAGGACTTTTTGTTCAAACTATCCCGCATTTGCGCTACATGGAGAGGAAAACCACGAAAAACTCCTACGTTTAACCGGTAGGCAGGGTGATTCTAACCCATGATCCGTCGACCACTGAGGATATTTTACGTCAACGCTGTGGCTGGTGCGAGCCGGCAGCAGAATACAAATAGACCGACCAGGCAAAGCTGGGATCGAACCCGGGTCACCTCATTGAGGCGAGCTCTCTATCCTCTGAGCTACCGAGACTCATTTATCGACTAATGGACAAAATTAACGGTTGCCATCGCAAACAGGGAGAGTAACAAGTAGCGATTAAAAATTATCAGTCACCACCTGCGTTACTTTTTCGTCTAAAATACTAAGAAAGAAATAATTAATTTCTTAAGATCGTTTAATTGTCTTCTTAACCTTTAGCTCACGGCTGGTGCAACAAGTAAACCAAAATGGCAGTCGGTCAAAAGGTTAAATAGGTTTTTAAATTAAAATTGCAGCTAGTTGAAATACCAATATTTAGGTAGATAAAATAGTATACACAATAGATCAAAGCCTTGTTTTATTTTCCTTTCCCGACATTTTTTTTAGAGGTTTCTAGATTTTATTTATTGATTTTTTTTTTTACTTTTTAAAGTTTTGTAAAAAGTGAAATATTTTTCGATTACTTAGCAATTAAGAGAATGATTTTAAAAATGTTTTGATAGTTCATAAATGATAGATCTTGACCTATATAAGATCTTTAAACCGCAATGAAATTTTCGAAAAGGAACAGTTCCAATATAATGCAAGCATATTTTTTTTTGGAATTTAAACATAGTAAGAACGCGATGAAACAAAGAATTTTACAACTGAGATTAGAGTAAAATTTTTCAAACTTTCCAACCAAAATTTCTAAATACAAACACTGAGCTCAATTTGTTCATTCGGGAATATTTAGCGCGTTCAGGAGAAGGCTAATAATTATACAAAAAAAAAAAAAAATATTACATTCGGTAGCTTAGGGGGGGGGGAAGCGTTCACCTTCCAATAAAGTGAACAGGGCTCAAACAACACCTACTAGAAAAGAGAAGGCCTCAGCATAAATTAATTTAGCAGTCCGACGTCACGAACATAAACTGCGCAGTGGGGCATAATACGAAAGATTTCTTTGTGTTAAGACTACTAAAGGATCAAATTTCTTTTTTACAGTAAGTCGTGTTGAGATCGTTTCTCTTCTAAGAGGCATTGGTTCGAATCCCAGCGATGGCTGGTCAATACGAATTCCGAACCCGGCTCGCACCGACCACAGTGCTGACATAAAATATCCTGAGAGGTAGACGGATCATGGGTTTGAGTCCCCCTGCCGTTAGGTTAACAGTGGGAGGTTTTCGTGGTTTTCCTTTCCATGTAACGCAACTACGGGTTAGTTCCATCAAAATATCCTCCACATTTCTCCCAATACTTGATAAAGGAGTTCCTTTGTCTTCTGGATAGGGTTCAAAATTACAAGGCTACAACGGTAGTTCAACGACGCTTATAAACTACAAGGGACATACAGAACAGTACAGTATTGTATACAGAACAGTATTGTAACAACAGTATTATGAGAAACCTATTAGTTTTCATTTACTTATTAACTACAATGTTTTATAGAAAAGCTAAAAAAAAAATTATGTAATAATTTGATTTTCTTAGTTATGTTATTTTTTAGTAAAGAGGAATTCCGCCGAGAAAATTTTGAATTTTTTTTTTTTTCAATTAAATCACTTTTGTTGTTTTCTTTCAAGCGAAGTTGGTATCTTACATACGGCATTAATCATAACCTCGTCCATCCTTATCAGTATTTAAAAAATAAATAAAAAATTAAAAAGAAAAATTTAAAAAATTAACTTTTTATACATATATGTGCTAGTGTTTCCCGCCGGGCAATTGAGAAATTAAAGTAAGCGACAAAAAATTAAATATTTTTAGATTTATATATCTGGCATTTTCGCATGATAAGTTAAAAATTTTGCAAAAAATAATTTCGTTTTATCAAATTTCATACATTTTATTTTAGAGTTCATAGCATTTAACAATAGAAAGAAAATAGTTGTCAAGTCACTTCTCACCGGAAGCACTTACGTTGTTTTTTCAATTGCCCGGCACTTTTAACAACCCCAAATAAATTTACAAACAATAAGCATTTTTTATTTTAAAATGAATCTTCGATCCACGAACTGATACAGTCAGTTAACTTTTGGGAGACGATTAAAACCTCAAGATCAGACAATTAAAATAAATAAATAAAACTAAAAAAAAAAAAAAAAAAAAAAAAAAAAATCAACTTCAATGGAAATTTAATTTTTGTTTGTAGAAGCACGGTAAACAAAATTTGCATTGTAATTTAAACTTAATTGTTTTCAGTAAAGAAATGTTTAGAAAACGAGGGTGAGTGACCAGATTGGAAATCATTTAATTTGTTTTGCCTACATAACAAATGTTTTTATAAAAGGCTGCTTCAAACTTAATTAGTTTTGAACTAGTTTGAGATTTGATTAAATACTTAATAAGAAAGCTACTTTTAAGCAATAAAAATGTCAATCTTATAATACAGGGGCCGGGATAGCCTGGTCGGTAGGGCGCTGGGCCCATATCCAAGAGGTCGTGGGTTCGATCCTCGCCGGCCGAAGACTCCCCGTGTAGTAAATGGTGACTGATGCACGTTAAATCTGTCGAGTCTCAAAGTCCTCCATGTTCCCACAACAAATCAATACCTCTGGGGGTACTGATCCAGGAGTTTCCTTGTCTTCTGGATTGGTTCAAAATTACAAGGCTACGGAGTTGAACGTTAGTAGTCGTAAACCCATGAAATTGGGTCGGCTGTTCAACGACGGTTATAAAATAAAATAAAATAAAATCTTATAATACAGAGCTACGATGGCTCAGGGGATAGAGCGTTCGCCTTCCAATGAGGCGAACCGGGTTCGAATCCCAGTCGATACGAATTCCGCATCCGGCTTGCACCGACCACAGTGCTGACGTGAAATATCCACAGTGGTAGACGGATCATGGGTTAGAGTCCCCTTACAGTCAAGCTAAGCATGGGAGGTTCTCGTGGTCTTCCTCTCCATGTAACGCAAATGCGGGTTAGCTCCATCAAAAAAGTCATCCACGAAGGCAAATTTATCCAAATACTCGATCCAAGAGTTCCCTTGTCTTCTTTATTGGGTTCAATATTACAAGGTTACGGAGTTGAACATTAGTAGTCGTAAATCCATAAAATTGGGTCGGCTGTTCAACGACGGTTATAAAATTATAAATCTTATAATACACATCACATTATGAATTTATTTTGATTCATTAGTTAATTCATTAAAAAATATATATACAAGTTTTATACGCTAGGTTCGAAAAGCGGAATAAAAAATGCTACGTCCATTTTTTTAAACCAGCATTTTGAGCTGTGGTCAGAAAAATGTGTCCAGAATTGTAACTTTTATGATCATCAGGGTCACAGCTCAAATTTAAATTTGTTAACAGGATTGGCGATAACTGTTATTATTATTTTTGGCATAACGATACAAACTGGTTGAAACGGTTAAAACCGGTGAAACGTAATCCAACACATAACTCCAGTTAAAATTAGGAACTTAAAATTGCCAACTAATAGCGTTAATGAGGAGTACTTTTTTTTTTAATTATGTGGTCTTTTTCACAGCGTAAGAGAACTCAGTTTTTGAGTTTCGAAAAGGAATATACTATAATATTACAAAAATGCATACTACTTTTATTTTCTTTAAATTATTTACACAGTTGCTTTAATAAATAAACAAACGATGCCTTCGTACAAAAAAAATATATTCAGGATAAGATAATAAGGCTACATTTCCTGGCTATTAAAATTTCAATAGCACACTTTTTAAATACAAAATTGCCAGCTATTTGTATGAATAATATAACACAAAAATCGCCTGACACATTTCCCAACCCCTTGTGAGCGTAAGAACTTCCACACACACACACATACACAAAAAGAAATCCCTCTAAAAAGACCCATACAACAACCCCAATATTTTTATATCCGCTAAGGTCTATTTTGAAAAAGAGTCCACTTTTACCCATTCCCTTTCGCTGACCGCAACAGGTAGAGTTGACCCAGAACTACAAGTTGCGTGTGCACGTGACACCCATAGGTGGCGATGCGTGAAAAATTCCCCCTTTCCCCCCACCCTCCAACTGACCTCTCTGAGATTTAGCTAAAAAGGGGGAAGGTATCACATGACATTCCGTCCATTGTTCATCTTAAACACCCCTACAACACCTGAGACTTTCAGGTAGGTTAAAAGGGTCCATTCTATTTATCTTTTATGTGATTGAAATAATGTGGAAGTGAAAACGAACGCTCTCTAAAAAATCAGTTACATGAGCTGCAAAAGTAACATTTTAAATACCTACTCTACAGGGTATCTGCTACATTTTAGATTTTCAAATCCATGACTAATTCCAAGAATTTTTCATGACTTAACGAAGTTACTATTTTCTCCGACAAAAACACAACGATAAATTTAAGAAAAAGCATTATAATAATATTAATTAAAATGATAGGTAGAACCAAAACTGTGATACTCTGCATCTTCATATATTTATAGATTTTAAATTTAAAAAACCGAGTAAAGAAAGAGTTGAAGCAATAAAATAGCTGGAAAAAAAATACAAAAGCAAATAATTTTTTTTTCTTTCCCTTTTTTTTCTGTAGAATTATATTCTAAAGATACTTTTCTTGTTCATCGGAAAGGAAAGAAACACTCTCGATTTTTCTATTCTCAATTCGGAATTTCAAAAAAAAAAATCGCCAATGACTGGCTTGCTTCAGCTAGAATTTTAAATTGACAAAATGAAAATTTAAAAAAATAATAACAAAAATTCTGAGATCACAGAAGTTTAAAAGATAATTCGCTCTAGAAATTATGATTTTTCTTTCATTTTTTGAAAGAACACTATAATTTTTAAAGAATAAGATAAAACCTTTTATATTTTAATAAAATATGACTGTGAGTGGGGATTTTGTTACAAATTCAAATATTCGGAACATCATTAAATTGGGGGAGGGGGTAATTCCATTTTTAAAATTGGATTTTTCGGCGACTTAAATCCATGACAAATTTTGTTCAATACCTAAATTTATGACTTTCCACGATTTCTCATGACTTTCCAGGTGCGCAGATACCCTGAACCTACGTCATTTACTAATGTTTGTGCGTTATCATTTCAATACACAATAGCTAACAATTTTTCCTTTACTAAAATTTTAAACTTTAATTAACATCTTGCAGTAATGAATTACCTGAGCTTTAGAACGGACAAATAACATAAATATCCTAAAAACTGTTCTTCGAAAGCTATGGAGTCGCATGTAATGTTACCTTTTTGCGAATAATATGCTATTTTCATAACTGATCTGAGTTGGCGACAGTTACTCATGATTGTTGGGTCAACTTATGCCAATCTTGAGTCAGCACTCTTCATGTTTATGCTAAATATGGCCCAAAACGTCAATATGGAGAAAAGCCACAGTTTTGTGAAAATGAAAAGTATTAGCTGTTTAATTTCTTAATATTCAAAAACTTATTCTATTGCTGTCTTTTCTGAGCTCATAAAAATTAAAAATTTGCCAAAAAAAAAGGGAAAAAAAAAGGAATAAGACACTGATTTTGATCATTTTCACCTGGGTTGAAAAATGTCGTCTAAAATTGGCGATATTAAAAAGTTTAACAAATTTTAAAATATTTTAGTCATTTGTTCCATCTTAAGTCCAGATAATTCTACAGAGCAAAACGTTTATATGGAGAAAAAGCAACAGTTTCGCGTTCGTGGTCTAGCTTTTTTAATACATAAAAACTTTCTCCAATGCTGCATTACTACCTGGGCTCATAAAAATTTGCAAAAACTGGCGGGATTTCAATCAGTTTCATCTCGGTGCAAAAATGTCGCCAAATTTACGACTTTTAAAAAAGTTAAATAACTTTTAAAATATTTAATTTATTTGTCTGTTCTAAAGCCCAGATAATTCTTCACGGCAAAATAATACATATTGTTTTAAATCATCACTTTATTATTTCAAGTATAAGGCACTTGAAATACGGCTTTTTTTCTTTTTCTTTTTTTTTCCCCTTGGAGACAGAGCATCGAAAAACAGCGTTTTTCGAATCTCTGGAAGGAAAACAAAAGGAAACGTCGAAAAGGTATGAAGATATACTGAGGCAACATATGCTCTATTTGCAAGACCTCTTGAAAGGAATTGATTGCCCATTTCAACAAGATAATGCCTCGATACTCGCTGGACAAAAAAAAAAAAAAAAATTGCGTTCTCTACAAAATGTTCAAGTACTAGACTGGCCAGTCCTAGAGCCCTGACATAAATCCAACTGAGAGTGCTTGGGATATTTTAACTTGTCAAGTATGAAACATAGCACTGCTGAAAAACTCGGTATTCTTAAACCCCCAGAAACACATCATATAAGCTAATTAATTCAGTGGAAAAATTATTAATTTCTGCAAATTTTTATGAGCCCAGACAGTGAAGTGTTGGAATAAATTTACAAATAAGAAAACAGGATGTGTTGCCAAATCTTTGAACAAAAAATAAGCACATTTTAGGTACTTTTTAAGTACTCAGAAAATATTTTTAAGCACTATGTACATTAACAAAATGCAAAATAATTTTCAATGTCTTTACATGATAGTGATAAAATAACTAGTTTCAGTTTTTGACAAAGAACTCTTTTCTTGATTATATTAGCCAACATAAAAAGATAGAGAGATTTTTCGGTTCGATATCAGAGGGTGGAAAATGAAGTCTGAAATTGAGAATTATCTTACAAAATGCAGCAAAGCTGCACATGAGAGTGCTAGAATCTTACCGAACCCAGCTCTGTAGACGCACATGCGGACTCCCAAGCATTTCATCAAACATGTAAAATCATTAGCGCTTTCATACGCTATGAATTGACGGTACGCCGAAATTGCTTGTGGTTGAATAAATTGTGAAAACTTTGAAAAGAACAATATGAAAAGCACGCTTTTGCATAATACGTGAAGAAAATCGGCAGGGTAAAGAAAAAATCTCATTTTTGAAAAGGGAAAATTGAAAAATGAAACTCACTTTTGAAAAATGAAAAAAGCTTTTAAAAAACGAAAATAAGCACTTTTAAGCACTTTTTAAAAACGCTAATCACCATGTTGCAAATAAGAAAAATTTAAATCATAAATACTTTTCAGTTTCACAGAATAATGGTTTTCTGTTGCACAAAACTGACCTCATATTAACATTTTGCATTATTTTCATAACTAGCATAGAGGACAATGTATGGGCAAAACTAACCTAACAGTCACGAATAGCTGTTAGAAAGTCACAACAGTTAGACAGATTGCCATTTAATATTGTTTAGTACAACAGGAACATTTGCGCGCATTTAAATAGTTTTCGTAAAAACATATCGTCTGGGTTTGTTATTTCTTTCGTATTTCTTTCTATAATTCTAAGTTATTATATTTTAAATTTAAATAAAATCAAACGAAATAACTCATTTCTAAAGAACTGCATTAAAAGATTGATCGACCCATTAAAAGAAGGTTGCATATACCTGGAAAAGCAATTCATCACTTTAAAACGCACTCTTATTTATCTGATAAAAACCAAGAATTGAATCCATTTTTTTTTTTTTTTAAAGGAAAAAGGTCCTGCAATACTTACAATACAATAAAGAGAAGTGCAATTGATCGTGTTCCCTTAACCAATTACAAATTATAAAGAAAAAAAAATGCTTCTAATACCTAATCAAATTCGCATCAACATCAAACAACGCAACCTACTTTCGAAGCTAAAAATCATTTTAGGAAGATAATAATCTAAAAATATTTCGATTCCAGAAAAAAAAAAATTCGAACAATGGAGTCAACAGAAAGAGCTACATTAAAGGGCGTGCCAAATCAAAAATGTCGAAAGATTTAATAGGAAAGAAAGAAGAAAAAAAGTGTTCAATCACACATACACACACAAAAAAATAAACATCTTTTCTTCAAAACTAGGAAATTCGGCATCTTCATATAAACCAAAACCCTATTAACAGTTTTTTTTTCTTCGTTTTTTACCCCCAAATTGGATGAAACGAAACCGAAATTACTCCTTGAAAAAAAAAATCGCCAAGACAGGTGAGAAAAAAAATTTAGCACAAGGAAGAACAATTGTACCAAGAATAACGTTCCACAGACAATTGGATTCTTTCGACTTTCTTTTCTTTCTGTTCGCCCCGAAAAAATATCATAAATTTACTTAAAACCCGTGCGAGAATGTAATCTTTTATTGTTTTGTTGGGGGGAAAAAAGGTAACCTGAATCAGTCAGTAATTCGTGTACAAAATGGTAAACTATTTGGTAGAGAAAGAAAAATAACTATTTCACTTTCATTTTTACAAAAAGTCTTGTTTGCATTGAAAAAAAAGTAATATAAATCAGGGCCCGTGCTAAGGATTCAAATTATCAGCCAGTAAATTAGCCAAACATCAAAAGTATTCGCCAATTTTCGAAAGTCTTCGATAAATGCAAATCTTAACAATTTTTTTATGATTTATTTTTTTCACATAGAAAGCTATTTTGCGGATATTTATTTCAGGCATATACAGGGTGCGTAGCCAAATCTTTCAACAAAAAATAAGCAATTTTTAAGTACTTTTTAAGCACTCAAAAATATTTTTAAGCACTATGTACGTGAACAAAATGCAAAATAATTTTCAAAGACTTTACTTGACCATGATAAAATAACTAGTCTCTGTCAAAGAACACTTTTCTTGATCATATTAGCCATTATAAAATGATCAAGAGATTTTTCAGTTCGATATCCAGGGGTCTGTTCAGAAGAAATTTGGGTCCGTTAACGGACCCTTCACAAAATATCTTTTCATAAAAATGGACCCTTCACAAAATATTTTAACTTCAAAACGGACCCTTCACAAAATAATTTATCTATTAATCGGACCCTTCGCAAATTTGTTTGTCTTCATTATTGTTTTGTTAATCGACTAACCCCTTCCCAGGGCAGAAAATAAGAAAGATGGATGTAAACGAACTAAGTTTTGTCTTCGGCAGACGATTCTTCCATTATTCGTCCGAAATGAATTTTCTGCGTTCAGCAGTATAGGCTAAATACCAAGTATTTGTATGTTGCATTTCTAATTTAGAAGCAGCAATTGCTGTTTATTTTTGAAAATTTAATTTTTTTAATTATTATTTTACAGTGCCGAGCATAATCTTGTATCTATTTACAATTTAAAAACTCATTGAAAAAGTTTTTTGCAATAACCGGACCCTATTTGCACAAATTCATAAAAGCTGACCCTAGTTGAAAGAATGTGAGTAATTTTTCCACAATTTCACGAAAAACGGACCCTTCACAAAATGTCTGGACAGACCCCTGATATCAGAGGGTGGAAAAGGAAGACTGAAATTGAGAGTATCTTGCAAAATGCAGGAGAGTTGCACATGAGAGTGCAAGAATCTCACCAATCTCAGCTCAGTAGGGGCACAAGCGGACTCGCAAGTATTTCATCAAACCTGTAAAATGATTGGCGCTTTCATACGCTAAGGACCGACGGTACGCCAAAATGGATTGTGAAAACGTTTAATAGAACAATGAGAAAATCACGCTTTTGCATAATACTTCATTTTATTTTATAACCGTCGTTGAACAGCTGACCCAATTTTTGGGGTTTACGTTTACTAATGTTCAACTCCGTAGCCTTGTAATTTTGAACCCAATCCAGAACACAAGGGAACTCCTGGATCGAGTATCGGGAGAAAATTGCCTTCGTGCCTGCATTTGCGTTTACATGGAGATGAAGACCACGAGAACCTCCTACGGTTAGCCTGACGGCAAGGGGACTCTAACCCATGATCCGTCTACCACTGAGGAATTTCACGTCAGCACTGAGGGTCACCACTGAGAATATTTCACGTTGAACCCGGTTCGCCTCATTGGAAGGCGAAAGCTCTATCCCTGAGCCATCGGGGCTCTTGGCATAATACTTGGCGAAAATCGACATGGTAAAGAAATCTCATTATGAAAAGGGGAAAATTAAGCACTTTTTTAAAAAACACCCAATGAAAAAAAAAACCACCTTTAAGCACCTTTTTAAAAAAAGCGCTACGCACAATGTTTAATAGTCAAAAAAATTCAAATCCATCGGGGGAAAAAAATGGTAGCACGCTTTGTCTCATTTCAGTGCCTAATTGAGAATTAGCATTTGTTACACGAAGTCGATCCTACGCAGCATTTCTGTTTGGCACTTAGTACGTTAGAATCCTATCATTAGAAGTTATTGAGGTTGACAATTGTTTGAATCAATGTATATTAACTTATTAGTTTAAAAAAAAACGCCATATTTGTATAAAAAATATCGAAAACTTGTAAACCAGGGGTCTGTCCAGACATTTTGTAAAAGGTCCGTTTTTCGGGAAATTGTGAAAAAATTACTCACATTCTTTCAACCAGGGTCCGCTTTTATAAATTTGTGCAAATAGGGTCCGTTATTGCAAAAAAAAAAACTTTTTCAAGGAGTTTTTAAATTGTAAAGACATACAAGATTATGCTCAACACTGTAAAATTATAATTAAAAAAATTAAATTTTCAAAAATAAACAACAGTTGCTGCTTCTAAATTAGAGATGCAACATACAAATATTTGGTATTTAGCCTATACTGCTGAACGCAAAATATTCATTTCGGACGAATAATGGAAGAATCGTCTGCCGAAGACAAAACTTAATTCGTTTACATCCATCTTTCTTGTTTTCTGCCCTGGAAAGGGTTTATTCGATTAACAAAATAATAATGAGGATTAACAAATTTGTGAAGGGTCCGATTAAAAGAAAAATCATTTTGTGAAGGGTCCGTTTTTAAGTTAAAATATTTTGTGAAGGGTCCGTTTTTATGAAAAGATATTTTGTGAAGGGTCCGTTAACGGACCCAAATTTCTTCTAAACAGACCCCTGTAAACGATATCTTTCACCCTGCGGCAGATTTTTTTAGAGCTATCTGCGATAAAACATTCTAGCACTAATATCATTCTGCAAGATACTTTTAATAATAATCATGTTACTAATTTAAATTAACAAAAAGTTGTGTTTACAACGCACAAATTATTTCCTTCTTCGCATTTTGTAAATAATAATCACAATAATAAAAAAATAAAAAAAATTAAAAATCTTGAAATCCGCGTAGTAGTAATTGACGAAAAATAGATCGACGATGAAATCACGCGAATCGAGATTCTTTAAATGCGTGTTTCGTTCCGAGATTAGGTTGTTGTAATAAATAATATCGTATAAAAAAATATCGGATTTAAAAAAAACTAAGGAGAAATCAATAGAAATAACTGCCAAAAATTCCATAGAAATACTGCCTTAAAAACTAAATACCCAAATGCACGATTCGAATTTTCCATATTGTGTGAAATCTATCGGGGTATTTAAAAAATCACGTGAAAATCAATATCAATAACTGCCGGAAATACATATTTAAATATTACCTGTAAATTTGTGTAGAAAAGAAAAGTAAAATTTTTTGCTTTTTAATAGAAAACTCTTTCTGCAAGAACTCTGTAACGATCTGCGACAATGTCGCCATGTCGCTGCGATTCTGCCACCCTGCATGTAGATCAACCATAGTTTTTTTTAAAACATGTTTATTGCCACGTTCTTATCAACTCGCTTTCGAGTCTTTGATGTGCGAGATCTGATGATCGCAATTCTGATCACTTTCCATCTACCTTTAATATCTACTGTAACTCCGAGCTCAAGTTTCATTAGGATCCGGATTGCTACGACCAGAATTTTAACGTCATTTTATAGCCTCGTCCATCAAAATATCGACTACTTTCCCACTCAAAACTCCTCCAGATATCACTGCCTGGAGACAATGTAGTGATCACTACAAGAAAAATTTATCATCTACTTACGGACAAACTATATAGACGGCTTAAATTTCAACTGGAGCTTTGTTGTTGACCCTAAAACAACTTACAATTGCTTATTAAATTGTGCTTACTAACAGAAATTTCCACCATTTAGCGACATAAAAAAACTAACAGACAAAATTAAAGCTTCTTGTGGGGGGGGGGTGAGTTGTTATCGACACTGTCAACCATCGTCTAGGTCAGTGGTTCTCAACCTTTTTTTGTTGCGGCACACTTTCAACGATTTCGTAATTTGACGGCACACAATGAAAAATTAGATTAAAAGTTGTTTAATTACCCATCTTACACTGTGTTACATAGTTTGTGATAATAATTTTGAATGTGAAATAAAATAATATGTACTACAAAAGCACATTTATTAAGGGATTAATTATTTCTTTCGACCAATTTTTTACTAGTTAGTAACAGTTATTTATTTTTTGCTAGTTATTAATTGTTAGCTTGTTTTCTATAATTATTAACTGTTATTTTTCTGTGATTTCTTGTTAATTAGCTTTCTTGCTAATTATTAATTGTTAGCTAATTTTTTGTTAGTTATCCTTTGTTAATTTGTTTTTTATATATTTGTTTTTTTAGTTATCCTTTGTTAATTGCATAGCTTACTTTAATGATTAGCTCTTACAAAATTTTTTAAAATTGTGTTTCATATTCAATTTAAACACTTCCATCTTATTTTAAGATTGTCAGAGACAATAAAATCGCCGACAAAGATGTTCACGCGGTTAAAGCGTGAAAAAATTATGAAAAGTATCTATATATATATACACTTTTCTTTAATTTAAACTTTACTCATAATAAAAAAAAAGCATTATAATTTTTATTGTATCATTTCTAATATTTGGCGGTACATTTTAAGAATTTGGCGGCACACAAAAGTGCCGCGGCACAGTGGTTGAGAATCACTGGTCTAGGTAAAGGTTCCTCCATCCATCGAAGTAAGCGTGTTCAAATCGAAATGGGAGTTCCTGTCAAGGTAGGCTCGTTCACATCACGTCCGGGTCACCAATGTGGGGAGAGTAGATATCGACAATGTCAACCTTCATCTATGTCTATGAAAAGGTACCCTGACATAGAATCGAGTTGATATGTCTTATATACTAGTGAATTGAAATTGTATTTTTGTAGTGGTAGATACACTACACTTCTCTCATCACTTAAAATTTCTCACACGTCTTTCATAAGTGACATGCCTTATATTGTAGGTTTGATATATATTTAAAAAAAAAATTTAAAAATAAACTCTTTTTACCTGAAAAACTCGGTTTTAAGTTTCTATTTTGTTGTACTATATTGATTGTGAATTATCTTACAAGTTGCATTATTTTGTTTAAATACAAAAGAACAACGTCAAATTTTTTTCGCCAATGTTCTGTTTTTCCTTATTTAATGAAGTGTTCAAACACAATAATTCAAAATGCTCCAGTTTAACTGTCCAAGAGTTGAATTAATAAGCGACTTTGTAAATGTTTATTTTAAAGTGAAAAGAAGTTTTAAAAGAAATAATAATAATAAACATTATAACAGGCACTTAGTGGGAAAATTCTGACACTTTCCGCCAATTAATTTATTCGAAAGTAAACCAACTTCGATTTATTATCACTTCAATTCGAAAAAAAGAGGGAAAACAGAACACATTAATCTCACCACGCAAAAGCTACCTAAATAAATAAATAAATAAAAAAAAAATAAAAACTTTTTTCACTTTACTTTTCTCAAACAATTGAAAGAAAAGTCCACCTTTTTCACTAGAATTCGTGTTCAAAACATTCGAGATCCAAACCAGGTATTGTTCCTCCCAAGAAACGTGACCCCATCTTTTTCGAATTCTGGGTCAACAAGTCCCGTCAAGAGACGAGAACTAACTTCTCGAGAAGAATCCGCCCCTGTGTTTACTGTTGCCAAAAAAAAATTTATAAAAAAATATATTTTTATACATATTTTATGTAACTTAAAAGAGAACAAAATCATTGGGAGTGTCAGGGTAACACAAAACAGAGAAACAATTATATCCAAAACAGGTTCTTACCCTTTGGTCAATTTAATTTCTGCGAAGCAGTTTTTTTTAAATCTAAATTATTGTCAATCCCTGTTTTTAAAAACAGGAAGTACGAATGCAAACTCTATATTTTTGTTACTTGCTCTCGAAGAATAAAAAAAAAAAGGGGGGGGGAAAGGGGTGCTAAGCGTAGTAAAATGGAACAAATCGTATTTCTTCGTCAGAAAACGAGTTGTATTGTTTAAAAATTTAGTGGGTACAGAGATAGGAAGCGGGTATTAAAATTTCTTGGAAGTCTAGTATGAGTCATCGCTGTCTTATCTATAAAACGCCGACAAGAATACTGCTGAATAAACACTTAATATTTCTCGACACGCAAGAATGGAAGCGTAACCGTAGCCGAAAACAGGTTAAAAACAAAATAGAGTTTTTAGTATCATATAATTTTCAGAAAATGATTCAATGCGTCATTTTGACTTATGCGTAATAAATGAGAGAGTTACTAAAAACAGCTGAATGTTCTAGATTACTAACCTTCACGAGTAACAGCTAACTCAGACTTCAGTAGCTACAGGATAAGTGAGGTAGTAATGTTAAAAAATTAAACAGGAGAACAAAATTAAAAAAAAAGAATACTAATAATGTCCTATAAACAGATTTACAACAGTTTTTCTAAACTGTTGCTAAAACAGCTGAGTGATCTAGATTACTAAGCCTTCACTAACAGCTAACTAAGACTTCGGTAGCTACAGGATAAGTGCAGTAGTAGGCATGTTAAAAAATTAAACACACGAGAATAAAACGAAAAAAATACTAATAATGTCCTAGGATCAGATTTATAACTGTTTACTAAACTGTTGCTATAATAGCTAAATGATCTAGATCAGTAAGCCTTCACGAGTAACAGCTAACTTAGACTTCAGTAGCTACAGGATAAGTGCAGTAGTGAGCATGTTAAAAAATTAAGCACGAGAATAAAACGAAAAAAAGAATACTAATAATGTCCTACAAACAGATTTACAACTGTTTTTCTAAACTGTTGCTAAAACAGCTGAGTGCTCTAGATTACTAAGCCTTCACGAGTAACAGCTAACTTAAACTTTAGTAGCTACAGGATAAGTGCAGTAGAGAGCATTTTAAAAAATTAAACACGAGAATAGAACGAAAAAAAGAATACCAATAATGTCTTACAAACAGATTTATAACTGTTTTTCTAAACTGTTGCTAAAACAGCTGAGTGATCTAGTAGATTACTAACCCTTCACGAGTAACAGCCAACTTAAGCTTCACCTTTATCAGTAGCTACAGAATAAGTACAGTAACAGTATAAGTACAGTAGTGAGCACGTTAAAAAATCAAACACGCGAATAAAGCGAAAACAACGAGAAAAAGAGCACAGACAATGTTCTATAAACAGATTTATAACTGCTTCGATACGATAATGAAGCACCTTCTTCAGTGTCGAACTATGTTTCGACACTGAAGAAGATGCTTCATTACAGTACCGAAACGATCGTATTGTCGATTCAAAAACAGCGCATAAAAAGAACGAATACAGTCACATAAACAGGCATACGATCGTTTCAGAACTATAAAAAGGCACCTTCTTCAGTGTCTGAGCACTGATTCTTCTTCTGTGTTTTGACACTAAATAAGGTGCTTCAATACAATACCGAGAGAATTTTATCGTTTGCCTAAAAGCTACTTGAAAAAGAATACAAATGATATCACATAACGATCGTTTCAGTACTACTATAATATAGCACCATTTCAGTGTTAGAACACAGCTGATCCCTCTTCTGTATTTTCGACACTGAAGACGGGGATTCCATACAGAACCGAAACGTTTATATTGCCTATATATGTGACACTTTTTACGCTGTTTTAACTTTATTTTTTTAAACCCTTTCATTTTATTTATCAGACACATGATTTAGAAAACAACAGTTACTGGGAATATTAATGCATTTTGTTCTTAACCTATATTTAATACGCTCCCACCCCCACCCAGTGATTAATGAACCAGTTTTACTCTCTTTGACACAGATTCCACCAGGTTTTTACAGAATCTTTACTTAAATATAGCCTATAGGTTGTCAATGGGATTAAAATCCGGAATCCCTCTTCAATGGCCGCACCTTCATATGCTAGGAACTACAACTTATCAATTAATGTAAAAACCTAACGCCTTCAGAAAAAAAATATATTCCAAAAGAGGTTATGCATTTTAAATTTTAAATAATTAAAAACAAAAAAATTTAATTTCAAAAGCGATTCTTAAAAAAAAAATACATTGAGTATTCTAGTGTGGTGTAACTACCACTATAAACATTAAATACCGATTCACTAGTATATAAGACAAGTTAACTTGATTCTATATTAAGTCACTTTTTAGTAAATGAAGGTTGACACAGTCGATAATTAAATCCCCTCAATGGTGACCTGCGGAAGTGATATGAACTCGACAACATCGATGGATGGATCACATTAAACAGTTGATTTACTTAAAATATAGCGATAAAAAAAAAGCCGGTGAAGTAAATAAAAGTCTCCCTTTCAATAAACAAAAATGAAGAAAAAATTATAATGAGCAAATTGATATAATTAAAAAACTAATAAATAAATAAAAGAAGAAGAAAAAAACAGCATAAATCAACTAGCGGCAATCGTTCATCGAATTCTATCACAATTAAAATTCTGAAAGAGGAGTTATGTGGCGTAACTACCACTACAAATATTAAACACCCTCAAATTCACAAAAAAAAAAAAAAAAAAAAATATAAAAAAAAAAACAATTAAGTGGTTTATACTTTGTGAACCTCTAGTTCAATTAATTGAAGGTAGCTGGGTGTGTAGGGAAAAAAAAAAACAATAGTGTTCGAAAAGCGTAAGTCCTCTTCGTTGCACTTAAATAATTGGCCATTCTTTCTGGTATTAAATTTTCCCCGTAATGTGTGCAAGTGAGAGTTGCTTCCTCTTCGTTACACTAAACCAATTTTTTTTTAAAAAAAAAAAACAAAAGCCGCACATCCTTGAGTACCATAATTCATTAAAAAAAACGGCAATGAACTGCACATACAGAAAACGTTTAACTACAACAACTACAACTAATTATTGTTGACACTTCATAATCATTAATCTTCACTTTGGATTTTATATAGTTGCGCTACTGTTAAAAGTTAATACTTATTATTATTGTGTGATTTTTTTTAAGCTTTGAATACTCTGAAATTCGTTTTGCAGTTTCATCAGAATATGTGCACAGTGCATCCCAAATAATAAAGCCATCCACCTGAATCGTTCTGAGTGAGGAAATAATATGAGTTTCGAACTTAATACAAAAAAAAAAACTGCACTAATTTTAAAATATAAAATTTGAAGGAGAGAAGAAAAACCGTGGAAGAAAATTTTCGTCACAAGTTCTCTTTCTCACAAATTTAAAATTCAAATGAAAGAAAAAGTAAGTTCAGGCACACCTTAAGTCATGAAGTTTCAATTGGAGAAAAAAAATACTTCAAAACGTTAAAAATGCAAACAAATTATTAGAATAGAACTTCTCCACTGCGTAATCCTAAATTATCTTCTCTTAATTTATTTTCATTTGTATATTTTAAAATTTTCTTTTCCGTATTTGAAACTTTATGGCTTACTCTTTTGTTTGAACTCACCTTTTCAACACTTTAAATTTTAAATGAGTGATGAACAATTTAAATTTTAATTTTAAATGAGTTGACTCGTAAGAGGAGTTATAAGTGAGGGAAGGTTTATAAATTAATAAAAAATATTCATTTCAAATTATTTCGTAAAAAATATAATTGTAATTAACTATCTTCTTTCGTAGTATAATAATAAACAACATTTGCGGAAAACATTTAAATGAAACTGTTGCTGCCTATCAATATTCATAACATTTAAGCCAATTATTGAAATTATTATTGAATTGCGAATTATTTCGGAATATTATTAAAAAATTATAAAATTTTGAATACTGTAACTGTGATCATTAAAAAAACGACAATAAACACTCGATATTACTAAAAAAAAAATTTGCCATTCATTCGAAAATTTTCGTTTAGTCTTTAAAAAATTTTATTTTACGTTATACGTTACAAAAGCATGCCGTAATAAAAAAAATTATTTTTATTATTTGTATGTGAATACATACACTTTATTCACATTTTAATGCTTTCATTTTTTCAATTTGAGAAAAGCGTGGACATAGATATTTGTAGCATTAATATCAAGTTATAAGGGACAATAACTTTTATTTTTCAAGAATATAACATATTCTACATTATGATTCTTCTAGCGACAATAACTTTTTTTCAAGAATATAACATATTCTAAATTATGATTCTTTTAGCCACAATAACTTTTATTTTTCAAGAATATAACATATTCTAAATTATTATTATTATAGGGACAATAACTTTTATTTTTCAAGAATATAACATATTCTAAATTATGATTCTTCTAGCCACAATAACTTTTATTTTTCAATAATATAACATATTCTAAATTATTATTATTCTAGCGACAATAACTTTTATTTTTCAAGAATATAACATATTCTACATTATGATTCTTCTAGAGGCAATGACTTTCAAATTCCAAGAATATTACTTATTCTATTAATTTGTTATTACACGACCAAGGTGGAGGAAAAGAAAAAATAAAACATAAGCAATTTTTTTTAAAAAAAAAACTCGAATTCTGAATTTATTGAAGAAAAAAAAGTAAATATTGAAGAATTCTGAAATTATTAAATATTTATTTAAGAATTATAAAAATTTTGAACCCTTATTCATATGAGATTAATAGAATTAATAATCCCTATTCTTAAATAAAAGAAGAAAGAAAAAAATCCATAATTATTACTTTTGCCAAACACTATCTTTAGCCCTCATGTTTTGTACATTAAAATGTGAAAACATTAAAAAAAAAAAAAAAAAAAATCAGTTGAACTATACTAATTTCCGCCTCCAATAACGTTACAGGTCAGTGCACGTAAGGACAGGACTCTCTATATTTTCTTTTTAATTTATTTTTCTTTTTTACTTTTTTTAAACCAGAATTCTCGGTCGAAAACGATAATAAAAGAGTTTATTACGATGATGCTCTATTAATTTGTTTTGTACCGTTGCTGTTTATCATGTCTTTTTCACTCTTTTTCGTTTTTATTTTCACGCATATTTCAAATAGGTGAAACATAATATGTACGTTTTCTCTTTCACGTTTAAGTAGCAAACGAAGTTTCCGTTGGCCTACATGGGAAAATTCTAATTTCCCTTTCGAATATGATTGCAGATTTAAATCACAGAAAAATGCACAAGTATTTAAAAAAAGAATGACTGCACTTCAATCAAAATGCGAAAGTGTTGTTATTTGCTTTGTTTTTTCAAAAGAAATCATTCAAAGCAGTTGGAATAATATAGTTTTTTTGTTGTTCTTTGAATGGAAATGAGAGCAAATCTGATTACAACTTTCTATATTATAAGAAATCAAAATAAGTTTGGATTTATTTAACTTAAATACCGGGAAAATATGTGATTGAAATAAAAGGGTGTGGTTTTTTAGAGTTCGATAACGAAATATTTAGCGGGTGGGCAATATTTTTAAAAACTGAAATCTTATTAAATTTATTTAATAATTTTGATTTCGATAAAGAAATTTTTAATGAATACGACGCGATATGTTATTTCTGCAACAGAAATTAAAAAACTTTTGCTTGTTTTTTTTAAAAAAATACAGAAATCTTAATAGAAATACAACTAAACCATATAAAGACGTCGTTGTGGGTCGTTCTTAATTCGTCGTTAAAAAACGTTGAATTAAGTAGAGAGAAAAGAAAAAGGTCACGAATCCTCGTGCTAAGACTGTTATTTAAAAGCCGTTCCTTTCTCAAAAATACAAATATTATTATTATTATTTTTTAATTATTGTTATTATAGATAACCCTACGATAAATGTTGTGTGTGAAAATGCCTAAGGTCATGTCATTACAAGGCCACTTTTAAAAAGCCGTTCATTTCTAGAAAATACTAATATTATTTAATACAAAAAAATCTTGCAAATGCTTATACAATGATGAAGCAACGTTACTCTGGTGTTCAAATTTTGCATGAACTTAGAATAATAATAAATAAATAAATAAAAATAAAAAGCATTGTAAAAGCAGGGTGCGTAGCCAAATTCTTCAACAAAAAATAAGCACCTTTTAAGCACTTAAAAATATTTTTAAGCACTTTAAAAAATATAATTAGGCAGTGTTGGCAAGTTTTTGACAATTGACAGTTTTATCCAGATTTAACCGTCATGTCAAAAAAATAAAAATCAAACTTTTGGCATAGTTTTTGACAACTGTCTAAAATCATGAAATTTTGAGCGCAAAACGAATGGCGTTTTCATACGCTAAGGACAGACGGTACGCCGAAATAGATAGGGGTTGAATTAATAGTGAAAACGTTGAATAGAAGAATATGAACAGGGTCTTTTTGCATAATACGTGGCTAAAATCAACATCACAGTGCGTAGCCAAAGCTTTCAATAAAAAATAAGCACAATTTGAGTACTTTTCAAGCACTCAAAAAGTATTTTTAAGCACTACGTACATTAACAAAATGCAAAATAATTTTTTAAGACTTTACATGATCATGATAAAATAACTTGTATCTGACAAAGATCTCTTTTCTTGATTATATTAGCCATTATAAAAAGATGAAGAGGTTTTTCGGTTCGATTTCAGAGGTTGGAAAATGAAGCCTGAAATTGAGAATAACTTGAAAAATGCAGCAGAGTTGTACACGAGAGTGCAAGAATCTCACCAAACCCAGCACAGTAGACGCACATGCGGACTCGCAAGTATTTCATCAAACGTGTAAAATGATTGGCGCTTTCATACCGACGGTACGCCAAAATGGATTGTGAAAACGTTTAATAGAACAATGAGAAAACCACACTTTTGCATAATACTTTATTTTATTTTATAACCGTCGTTGATAAAGAAAACAATAAACAGGGTGCGTAGCCAAATTATTCAACAAAAAATAAGCACTTTTCAAGCACTCAAACCATATTTTTAAGCACTTTAAGCGGTTTTATCTTGTTTTAGCCATCATGTCAACAAAAAAAAAAAAACTTTCGGTATTATTTTTGACATTTGTCAAAAATCATGAAATTTTGAATCATGCAAAACGAATGATGTTTTCTTCCGCTATGGACTGCCAATGCGCCGAAATAGATTGGGGTTGAATTGTGTCTGTTTGCATAATTCGAAGCGAAAACCAACATGGTAAAGGAAAAATCTCATTCTGAAAAAGGGAAAATTAAGCACTTTTTAGAAACACCCAATGAAAAAAAGCACCTTTAAGGGCTTTTAAAAAACGAAAATCGAAAATGAGCACCTTTACGCACTTTTTAAAAACGCTACGCACCATGTTAAACATGAAAAAGTGAATAACTTTCACCTACAAACCAACGAATTCTCATTACGCGAAATTGAAGAGAAAAAATAAAATAAAATAAATAAAATGAAAACAACCGAAATCGGGTTCCATAAACAATGGAATAAATTAAATTAAGCGTGCATGAAAAAAGGCAGTGGCAAACCCTTATTGTAAAATTGAAGAAAATATTAGGTTTCCATACGGAAGCGTAATTCAGAAGCCATGAAATTCATGCTGAATAATAAGGCCACCTCACTGGTTCATGAAACAACTTTTCTTTGCAAAGGTAACGCGATCTGCAGAGCGAAGCTGGTTTCACGAAGAAACTCGTTTAATATTCAGCGATATCTTTTAACTCTGAAACAAATTACGTTATTATTATTTTTTTAAATTACCGCATTGTGTAATCTATCATCTTTAGGGTGATATTTAAAAAAAAAGAAAAAAAGAAACAAAAAAATATCATACGTTAATTACTCATTTTCACTCGATTGCAGACGCATTTTTTTTTTTTTTTTTTTTGTTAAAATTTTTTTATTTGTTATTGAAATGCTAATTCACTTATTTATGATGACAAATTTATATATATAAAAAAAGTTAATAAATGAATTAATCATAACAAAATGAGTAACCACGTTACTTTATTTTAGTGTTTAAAGATGTTATCAACATAATGTATATTCACAACTCTTATGTTGCGTCCATTTACTTTGGATTAATTATCGTACCTATGTAGATGTCGATTAAACGTTAGTTAATTATTCATGATCAGGGGTCTGTCCAGACATTTTGTGTAAGGTCCGTTTTTCGTGAAATTGTGAAAAAATTACTCACATTCTTTCAACCAGGGTCCGCTTTTATGAATTTGTGCAAATAGGGTCCGTTATTGCAAAAAAAAAAAAAAACTTTTTCAAGGAGTTTTTAAATTGTAAAGACATACAAGATTTTGCTCAACACTGTAAAATTATAACTAAAAAAATTAAATTTTAAAAAATAAACAACAATTGCTGCTTCTAAATTAGAGATGAAAATACAAATATTTGGTATTTAGCCTATACTGCTGAGCGCAGAATATTCATTTCGGACGAATAATGGAAGAATCGTCTGCCGAAGACAAAACTTAATTCGTTTACATCCATCTTTCTTGTTTTCTGCCCTGGAAAGGGTTTATTCAATTAACAAAATAATAATGAAGATAAACAAATTTGTGAAGGGTCCGATTAAAAGAAAAATCATTTTGTGAAGGGTCCGTTTTTAAGTTAAAATATTTTGTGAAGGGTCCGTTAACGGACCCAAATTTCTTCTAAACAGACCCCTGATGATGAATATCTATTCCCATTAAAGAAACTTTGTTGACGTTTTTCCTTTTTATCTTATCAATTCATTAACTTCTTCTGACGATAAATTTAACTTTAATCATTAAATTAATAAATTGCAACAACGAATTATTACATAAATTTGCTGCAACGTTGCCATTGGATTAATTATCATATTTTTCTTAATGCTGATAAGGGACATTGAAAAAGAACCGATAGTATTTTTTTATAATAACATTATTAAAAAAATTAATGTGTAATGTTAAGATAATAAATGTTAATATAACAAATAAATATATTCTAATGAGGTATACTGCATTCACAATTATTACTTCTCTTCACAATAATTTATGGGATATGTTAAGCGAGGTTCCCTGGCCTAATTAGGCTGCAGAGAGAAACTATTTAGTTCACTGAGGCCCACAAAGACTCTGATAAACTAAAAACAATGTTTAGAAAGATGTTAAATATTATGCATCAGTGGTTACCAACTGGCCGTTTTTTTTTTTGTGGCCCGCGAACTAAAATATATTGGTTATCATTTTTCATAAAAACTCTATTAATTAAACTAAAAAACTATAAAATACTTTTCCTTCGTTTAAAAAAATTAATAAATTAAAAAAAACTAATTTCTTCGTTTCTGTGAAATTTAACATACCAACGGTGCAAAAAAAAATATTTCTCAGGTTTTGCACCCAAGAAAATATTTATTCAAATACGAAAATAATCGTGTATGTTGCTCTTTTTTTTTTTTTTTTTTTTTTTTTTTGTGAATATAATTTAGCATATGCGTATCAGAAATTTTTTCGAAGAAATTCTCCGACTTAACTTTTTGAAACCACTCATTTAGGACGAAATTATTTACATTTGTAAATTGTGTGGCCAGAATTTTTTAATATGCAATTTAATAAACAATTTTTAAAAATCTACTTCTTATTTCAATTTAAAATTCAATACTTTTGCTTTGTACAACTTGATAAAAATCTGACAGTAATATTGAATGTTCCTTCAAACATAAAAAAGTCCTATATAAAATTTTGATAAAGTTGCGGCCCGCCATTTGACTGGTGTTTTTAATTGCGGCCCCCGGCCTCATGTAAGTTGGAAACCCCTGTTATATATCACAACTTAATGCTTTTATTTTGAACTCTTTCCGCTGCCACGTTAATAATTGCTCCGTTGAATTCTAATTATAATTAAAAAATTGAATTTTGGTACACGAAGAACCATAATTGAATTGAATAAACTAATTGAATTCAATAAACTAACTAAATAAATTATCTAACTAACTTAAATAAGCTAACTAAAACATTGAATTGAATAAACTAAATTCGATTCCTGTAGAAAATGCTCTTTTTAAACTATTACTTCCACGAGCCAAAATTAGCAAACACGGCATTCTAAAACTCAAATCAATATCGATATTTATGTATTAAAATCGATATAAAAAATTATAAAAAAAAATCGATATTATAAAATATCGAGAAGTACCAATACTTCGATAGTGTCGATAGTTTTTTATTGATTTATAGTAACAAACAGATAGTAACTCAATTCAAATTTAGTGTTTCTGATATTATTTAATTTCAGAAATTTATCCGTGAACGATGCGACTTACATTTTTTTAACTTGCCGCAATATTAAAACAATTAATTGAGATTTACTTAATTAATATTTCTTTTGTTTTTTAATGTTTTATATCTGTAATTGTATTTGGACTACCAACGTTTACGTTAATATTGAAATGATTTTTTAAACTCAATGACACCTCAACACAAAAAAGCAAGGGCTTTTCAAATAAATAAACTAAAAAATAATAATATTTAAAAAAAATATACAAAATGTACTTATCGATTTCGATAGCTATTATTTATTTATTTTTTATTTCTCATTTGTTCAAAAATAAATAAAAAAGTTGAATTTACTGTGTTTACTGGCAACTTTATCGCCTCCATTTCTTAATAAAATATGTAACCAAGAACATTTTAAGATAAATATTTTCCATTTATGTTCATTCAAAAAAAAGGTCCCTCACATTTTGTTTCTAAGTTGCAGATAATTTATAACAATTTATTATTATTTTTAAGAATAGCAACCAAAATAATAATAATAATAATAATAAGTATATCGTAAGATAAAAACGGCAGCGTATTGATCGAAAAATACTGAAAAATTAGGGTTTAACATTTAATTAATACGAAAAAGTTATTAAATTTAAAAAAAAAAAAATCTTACGTATAATACGGGCTGTTTAATCAGATCACAGAAAATTTTAAGAACAAGTCGGAAAAAAACATAGTAAAAATCCGTTTAAATCTTGCAAAATTCATAACTCCAAACTCCTTTTTTTTTTTTCCAGAAATTTATTTTAAATTATTTTGGTTTTTAAGGTCAAATAATTGTAAAAAAATATATCATTTAGGTCTCACTAAATCAATGCGCAATCATTAATTTTCCTTAAATTCAGGGTGACCCAAGTGTGTATTTAACAGATATTTTATTAAACAATATGTTAATATATATATAAATATAGGTGTGTGTGGCATATAGTAATTTGCTATAATCCTTAAAAAGAAAAAAAAACTTATATTACGCTTTTTTACCAAAAAGAAAAAAAACTTTAAGCTTATTCTCTCATGAGGTTAAATATTTTTGGTAAATATAAAACTAAAGTAAAAAATTTTTTTTTTCCGACTTGAAATTTTGAATATCGAAGAGATACACCCCTAATAATATACTTCAATATATATAACTCTCAATTATACTAAGGTAATCATGATTTAAATCGGAGGTTTAATCGGGTATGAAACCCTAATTGATCAACCCTCTTTCGGCGGAACCCCGACTTTCAATAGTTCTCTGGAAGCCCTTATGATCCTTCCATGTATTACTAGTGCATCTTGGAACACTTTTTGGGATCATCTAATTTAAATTATACCTATCTGCAGCAATTCGTAAATCATCTTTTAAATCGCGATTCAAATCACTTTTATTTGTTAAGATTACATTTTTTTTCAAAGTCTGATTTCAATGTCACTGGAAGGAAGAGAGAAATAATAATAAAAAAGTAATTATTATTTAATTTATAAGCTAGAAACAATTTTATCTTGGCTCGAAATAGGCTCAATATGGGTCAATATTGGGATGTCTAGATTTTTTAATATGGGTCCAATGCAGTTGTCAATATCGGCAAATATAGGAATATCGGTTGGGCTCGAAATAGGCTCAATATGGGTCCCATATTGGGATGTCTAGAGTATTTAATATTGGTCCTATGCAGTGTCAATGAGGGCCCAAGTTATTTTGCTGCTAGGAATGTAAAGTAATACGCAGTGTCAATATCGGGCTATATAGGACCAATATAGGGCTTATATTAGTCGAATAATAATTATAAAATATCTGGGGTGAATCTGAAAATTCTATATAGAGCCGATATTGGTTGTAAAGCGACAGTAAAATATTGAGTGAATCGGACAATACTATATATGGCCCATATAGGAAAATATAGGCCCTTTGAACCTTATTGGGCCAATATTCGTGAATATTGGTCCAATGAGAGTCCAAGTTATTTTACTGCAAGGGTTGTAAAATAATTTGCTATTTAATAAACATATTTCGATTATAACAAATTTGTTTCATGTTTGATTCAGTACAAATACTTTTAAAACTTATTAAACACGTATTTTGCGAACATAAATAACGTAATGAAAAAGGACTTGTTTCGGCAGAAGCCATTTAAAACAATTGTATTTTTTTTAAGGAATAATTGTGCTCCTTATCCTATATTTATTCTTCATTTAATAGCCTAAACTAACAAATTGTGAACTTTTGTCTTCGCAAATTCAAGAGGAAATTGAGAGTGAATAATAAATAAAAAAAAACTACGATTTTCGTTTTCCAATAATGTGTTTGTGTAATTATTTTAACCTTATTATTTTTGAAAATTCTCTTAAACAAAACATTATGTAAAAATAAAAAGAGCTTGATTATTTATTTACTTACTTTTAATTAAAACGTTATTGCAAAATGAAAATAATATGCTTTATCTTTTGATAGATAGAATTTTAATTAAAATAAACACTTTACAAACCATAACAAGATTTTCCAAATCAAAATAAAACATACATTGAGACATTATTATTCTAAAATAATTATACTGGAAGTAGTTAATGCTCCTATGTCTTATCAAAACAAAGTATTGTGATCGCTCTACTTTAAAGATTTAAAATAATAAGATGAAAACCAGTAGCGGTGAAAATGGGTTTTTATTAAACTTTTTATACGCTCAAAGAACTGATAATAATTGAAAGAAAAAGTTTGAGAATACTTCCTAGTGAAAACTGGAAATACTTCATTATTTTAAACAGCTGTTCTACTTCCCAAATTTAAAATTAAAGTTTGGCGAGAAAATATGAAAAACTTAAATTGAATAACAAAAAACCTTATTTCAATTTATATGTAACTATTTCCTAGTTGGCGAAAATCCTTTTTCTTAAGAATAAATAAAATTTACTTGATTTTTTTTTTTGAAATAAATCGAATTTTTTATTATTAATAAAAAAATCCATTTAAAATAAAATAAATTTAAAAAAAAAAATTTAAAAAATAAACATTATTGCGATACGTATTTTTTTCATATAAAATGAATACATTAAAAAATGAATTATTCCATTTTTTAAGTATAATGAATAGATAAAAAAGAATTGCCTAAATATTAATTAAAACTAATATTATACACTGAGAAAAAAAAGTATGGTCAGACTAAAAAAAAAAAAAAAAAAAAAAAAAGAGTTCGGTCATTTTTATCGAATCGCTTTGAAATGATTTTGGTAAAATTAACCATAAAATATGGTTTTATCATACACGTGCTAAAATTTGGTTAATGTTGCAGCCTTTTGTAATTTTATTATTATACTTTGCAGCCTAACATAAAAACCACTTATTCGGTTAAATTTACTTTTCAGTTTTGTATTTTTTCTAAATGCGTGGTAATAAGAACTCTTAATTTTGAAAAATCAGAATTTCCGGCAAACCTTACCATGTGAACATAAAATTACAAAAATGAATGGTTTAAATACTGTATACTTTGGTTTTATCAAGCAGAATCACATTTTATTTATTTATTTTTTATCAGAATTTTTCTCTCTCTGTAACTAAAAGAAGTCACCCCCCCCCCCCCCCGACTTACCTCAACTGTAGAAAAAGACCTGCAATAATTCTGTATTCATTTTCTTTAACTGATAAAATTATACCAATACAATTCTGAAATCATCATTTTTGTAAGATAATTTACTATTAAACATTAATCTGTTTTTAGGTTTTCGATAAAATACGTTTTTGCATAATTCACTTTATTTAGCATCACCACCCGTATTCCTTAGTTTAAATAGAAATAAAACTAAATTAAAAAAAAAAAAAAATTATAAAACGGATAACACAAAGCTAATAATTTTATTGGTTTACAGATTTCAGGAAATAAAAGTTAAAAAATATTATCAATTCTCCTTATCTAATAAAACCACACCTTTATTTGCAATCTTTTCTGAAATGTTTATTTGCTGTCGAATCCTATCATTAAAAAGTTTGGGAAATATAATTAAAATAAAAACAGCAAATCAAAAAAAATTTTACAAAAAATCCAAGAAGAGGACTCTATTAGTATTTCTAACTGAAATGATTACAAACTAATCACTGCTCTCTTGAATAAATAAAAACATAGTTGCTTTTATTCAAAAAAAAAAAAAAAAAAAAAAAAAAAAAACCTAAAGAGGAAAACAACAACCTCGATTGGATATCAAATGAAAAAAAAATATATATATATGAATTTAGATCAGGAAACATATGAAATCGATTCTTCGAAATAAGCCTTCCTTCATTATTTCCATTCTTAAATAACATATTGACTGAAGTTTAGTCACAAAACCTATTCAACATAAAACTAAAAACGTTGACTTTTTAAGTTTAAATATAATTTTTACGAGTCTATTTTAAAAAAAATCACAACTTTACAAATATATTTATAAAAATATGGAATAAAAAAAAATCTGAAATCAATGATATTTTTTTTAAAAAATCAAATGATTCCAACTATGCCGAAGCCGAGAGTTATCACTCTAAAATTCCATCGAATATCACTCTAAAATTCCATCGTTTGCTAATTGAAATAATTTGCACATTTTTCAATTTAAAAAATTAATTGGATACAGAAGGCCGTAAACGTTTTAAGAAATGCGAGCTTATAAAATAGGAAATATTTCTGACAAGTTAAACAGATAATTAATTGTTATAAATATGCGTTATGCCTTTATTTCAAGTTTAATTGTTCGTTAAAAAAAAAAGAAGAAAAAGGACGGAATAGCCTGGTTGGTAGGGCGTTGGGCATATTTGAGTGAAGGTGAGAGCTCTCAAAGAAAAGATTAATATAAAATGAAAATTTTTGCTCATTTGCTTAAAATTATAATTTCTACTTTAAAATAAATATATTAATTCAATGCTCGCAAATAACTATGAAAAACTCCACATGCATTTTGAATTCATTACCCAAATCAAATAAAACTTTATTTTTCTTAAGGGTGCGTAGCCAGATTTTTCAACAAAAAATAAGCACCTTTTTTAGGTACTTTTTTGGCACTAAAAAAATATATTTTTAAGCACTTTCCAAAAAAAAAATTATAATTAGGATCTGTGTAGTAGTATAGAAATTTTTTATCGTTTCAAGTTCTTACTTTATAAACATAAAATCAATATAATTCAAAACCATATTCAAAAATTTTACATAATCAAGATAAAATAACTGGTTACTGACAAATATTGCAGAGAAAATTGCGAAAATAATGCATTTTTCATAATTTAGAAAGACAATCGACAACGGCGGAGAAAAAATATCTTTTTAAAAGATAGAAAATTAAGCATATTTTACAAACCCCGAATAAAAAAAAAGCACCTTTAAGGGCTTTCAAAAACCGTAAATCACAAGATAAGTACTTTTAAGCACTTTTTAAAAAAACTACGCACCCTTGTTCTTATTCGCATTATTTTATTAATATTAATAAATAAAAAAACGTTTGTAAAAATGAGTGTCCGACTTCAAAAATCCAACTCCTAATGCGAAAAGATAGAAAATCACAATTTGTCGAGCAATTTTGAACAAAAATTTAAAAATATTAAATACAAAAGAGATATTTCCTCTATTTAACTGTTATAAGAAATAATTAAAAGAAAAAAGCAATACAATTTAAGAAATTATTATTCCAGTTGTTTCACTATTTCGAAAGAAAACGAAATCAAATGTAGGTTTTAACCTATTTTAAAGATAAAATTTTACATAACACAAAAGAGAGAAAGAGAAAAAAATTAATAGTCTTATCAGGTAGGTCTGTGGCAAAATCAGGTATTTACATCAAAAGTTAAATATTTCAAAAGTAAGAAAAAATATTTCAAAAGTGTTTAAATAGAGCACTCTACTAAAAATCAATTTAAATCTGTTTTTTATTATTATTATTATCCGTTTTATTTAAGAGCTTTTGAATACTGGTTACGAAATATACACTAATAAATTTTAAAATAATGGAATTACACTAACAGTTTTCAAAGAAACATATCGAAAAAGAAAATATCTTAACAAATATAGGTTTAATAAATAAAGGCTTAAATAATAACTTTTACAAGTGAAAAGCTATGACTTATTAGCCATTCATGTTTTATACATACTTAGAATTACAAATAAAAAATTTTAAATTTGTTTCGAAAAAATGTTTTAATTTATTGGCATTGTATATAATAATCATGGACTCTTTTTTTTTAAGAACCAAGTTGATTTGAAAATTCAATTTCCATCCTGCAATGCTTTCCTATTGGCCATTTTCGTTTTTTTTTTTTTTTTTTTTTTTTTTTTTTTTTTTTTTTTTAAATTGAATTATTTAAAACAAAGTTTATCAAACTAAAATTACACAACAACTAATACCGTAAGTTTAAAAAATGTGTAAAAAATATTCATTAATTGTACTGATAAAAATTTCTGTTAAAAAAGAAAAAAAATCTAACGTAATTTCATGCGTAAGAATCCTATTCTAAAATTTTGACATGCAAAACGTTTATTGCTCAACTCTGTAGCCTTGTAATTTTGATCCCAATACAGAAGACAAGGGAACTCCTGGTTCAAGTATAGGGAGAAATTTGCCTTCGTAGAGGACTTTTTAATGGAACTAACCCACATTTGGGTTACATGAAGAGGAAAACAACGAGAACCTCCCACGGTTAGACTGACGACAAGGGGACTCTAACCCATGATACGTCTACCACTAAGGATATTTCACGTCAGTACTGTGGTCGGTGCAAGCCGGATTCGTATCGATCAGCCATCACCGGGTTTCGAACCTGGTTCATCTCATTGGAAGGCGAACGCTCTCTGGGCCATTGCGGCTTTTATCACTATTCTGAATTTTTCGGTAAGTTTTTAAAAAGATAATATATATATACATATAAGATCTGAACATCAAGTAGAGAAGTTTGAATAATCATTGGAATTATTTTTTTAAATAATTGCTTTACTTAATTTTTACTTCACCACCACTGAAAATATAGTACTAAGAAAAATCACGATAGGTATGGAGAATAAAAGCAATGCAGTTTTTATAACTATATTACTTTTATGAGCTATTTTGGAGTTAATACGTGAAACTAAAATAAAAAGAATGCATCTGAATGGAAAAAATCAATTGGTACTAGCGTTTTTCTACCTTGTGTTTGTTCTTTATAAATTCTAATGAGATATATTTAAATTATAATTGAATCAAGCAATAATAAAAATAAAAAAACAAAATAATACAGCAGTAATAAAAAATATCTTAACAAATATTAACACCACATAATTGCTGATTAACTTAACACATAATAATGAAAACACACAGTATATATTGTTGAAATTCTAAATAAAATACATATATTTTAAGAAAGTTTTAAAATGCTCTAGAAATACAACGAAAAAAAACAGCATTAAATTACTTAAAAACAATAAAAAAAAAAAAAAAAACAACTACGACATTTGTAAAACGACAAAACACTAACAAAAAAAAAAAATTTAAACAGTTAAAAGCACTTTATTCATTATCATCATTATTTCATTACTGCTAATATATTATAGTTTTATCATTGCTATTTCATTATTGTTAACATATTATTGTTTTATCATTACTACTTAATCATTCTTATTTCATTACTCTTACTCTTCAATAAATAACTACATACAAATTATGAATATTGAAATTAAAAGAAAATAATAACTATATATGTATATCATGATACTTTTCTGCATAACACACAAAACTAGAGCAACGCATTTGTCACGGCGCATTTTGCAACGTTTCGCTCAGCGTTCACACTTCAATGGGGTGACGAAATAGAGAAAGGGGCCCTTTTTAAGGATTATACTGAATGTTCCATTTCTAACCGTAACCGAAAGAATATATTACGGAAAATACATTAACACAAACAAATATTTAAGGGATGTTGTTCAAAAATTCAAGATAAAAGCTACACTAAAAATTTAAAAAAAATAATAATTTGATTTAAAAAAAATAATAATTTGATTAGTTGAATAGATTAAAACCTTTGTGCGATTTAATTTTATTAAAGAAGGCTCAGCTTCCAAACGATTTTTAATTTGATGCATATTCTTCACACGGGTCTACTAAGGAGAAATTTGGGTCCGTTAAAGGACCCTTCATACATTTTTTAATAGTAAAAACAGATCATTCGAAGCATTTTTCTTTATAACGTCATTAGTTCATAATTTAAGACTAAAGAAGGGTGCGTAGCCAATTTTTTCAACAAAAAATAAGCACCTTTTAAGTACTCAGAAATTATTTTTATATAATATAATATTTTATTATTAATATTACATACATAACAAAATGCAAAATAATTTTCTAAGGCTTTACATGATCATGATAAAATAACTAGTTTCTGACGAAGAACTCTTTTTCTTGATTATATTAGCTACCATAAAAAGATCGAGAGATTTTTTGGTTCGATTTCAGACCCTTCACAAAATATCTTTTCATAAAAAACGGACCCTTCACAAAATAATTTATCTTTTAATCGGACTCGTCACAAATTTGTTTATCTCCATTATTGTTCTGTTAATCGAATAAACCCTTCCCAGGGGGGTGGGGGGAAAGAAAGACAGATGTAAACGAACTAAGTTTTGTCTTCGGCAGACGCTTCTTCCTTTATTCGTCCGAAATGAATATTCTGTGTAGAGCAGTCTAATAGGCTAAATACCAAATATTTGTATGTTGCATCTCTAATTTAGTAGCAGCAATTGCTGTTAATTTTTGAAAATGCTATTTTCTTGCATCTCTTGCAATTCTTGCATCTCTTTACAATTTAAAAACTCCTTGAAAAAGTTTTTTGCAACAGGACCCTATTTGCACAAATTCACAAAAGCAGGATCCTGGTAGAAAGAATATGACTTAAAGTTTATTTTATATTCACAAATTACGAGTAATTTTTTCACAATTTTACAAAAACGGACCTTTCACAAAATGTCTGGACAGACCCCTGCTGAGGGGAATGCATGCGGACTCGCAAGGCATTTTTCGGCAACAATCTTCATTAAAATGCCATAATCGTTTGGTTTTGTATAACTAATAACTAAAAATAAAACGAAGCAATGATAGGCTATGACAAAATCGTTTGGTTTCGCAAATTTATTAAATAAAAAAGAAACAAAGTATTTTTTGGCAACAGCCATTAGTGCAATGTCAAAATTATTTAATCTGTAATGATATGAGATGCGATAGCAAATGAAAGTAATTGAAGATAGTAATGAAGTAGGCAAAGAACTGTGTTACGTCGCTTACATAAAAGTGGGTGAAGGTCGAGTCGGAGCCTTATCTCAAATATGCAATTCAACACTTTAAAAACAAAATTATAAAAACTTATGTAACTAAAATATCCCGCTGTCGACTGATAAGATGACTGCTACTCGTTCAAGTTCTGTTCTCACTGCGTTGGCAATAGAAAACATAGGGGTTGCATTTTACATGAATGAACAACGCAACAAAACTATTGTTAGGCCCGTTTTTCGAACGCTGCTCGTAAAATAACGTTTTTTAGCGAATAATATGCTATTTATATAACTGTTAGATCAATTTTTGGACCATCAATGTTAATAATAAAAATGGCGCAAACGTCAATATAGAGAAAAGCCACAGCTTCGCGAAAATGAAAATCGTTTGTGATTTAGTATGTTAATGTTTATAAAAGTTAATCCAATGTTATGTTTACTATCTGGGCTCATATAAATTTGCAAAAATTTAGAATATAAAATTTTCTTCCAGACGGAAAAAAAATTGCAAAATAGAAATTTTTGGGTAAGTTTCATAGTCAAACTTATAGAACATAAGTTATATTATAGTCCGTTCTAAAAACTAGATGAATCTTTAGGGCAAGGTGATTTTTAAGTTTCAAAAATAGCTTTTAATTAGATTTTTTAAAATAACTTTCCTTTAAGTGTAAGGCTCCAAAATTGAGGCCTTTTTTTTAGGCTTTTACATTGAGAAAAGAGCTTTAAAAAACACGCCAAGAAATACTTTTTAAATTGCTAAGTCGTAGAGCCTATCGATGTATCGTTAAATTTTGATAAAGGTGTTCTAAATAGTATTCTTATTAGATATCGTGAATACAATCACTTACGATAAATATCGAATGAACGATAATTATCTGCACCGATGTTATCTCGGTCATCATCGAATACGATATTAAAATAGGTGTTTCCTCACTTCATCCAAGTAGCGAAAATATTGACAAATCTAAATAAATTAAACTGAAAAATATCACGATATCGATATATAAACAACAAAAAATATCGATATTTTCTGGGATTATGTCGCGATAGCAATTATCTGATATTGTTCAGCAACAATTCAATATCTAGTTTTTAGGAAATGTGAATTCTATTATTGCCCAATAATACTGTGACAGCTAATAAAAATTTATGAGTTTGTCCCATAAATTTAATTAGAATAATAATTTAATAATTGATCCAACAATACTGTAACAGCAAAAAAAAAGCTAATTTTTAAAGAATTTTTTTCGCCTTTTGAACATTTACATTCATAAATAAGCGCATAGGCTTGACAACTCTAACCATAATTCTGAATCAAAATTATTTAATAATTGATCCGACAAAGCTATGCCAGCTAAAAAAAATTCGTAATTTTTTACAATTTTTTTTTCTTCCTTTCTCTTTATTACTCTCTTGGTGACTCAAAATGACTCTGACTCTAATTCTGACTAAATAATTTTATTGCTTAGAGTTAACTTTCTTGTCTCCCACACAGAAAGACACTGACCTTTAAAGGTTCATAAAAAACATCAACGTTAATCATGCTTATTTTTATTTTAAAATAAAGAGTTAATATACATTATAATAAATAATATTTTACTCTCATAAAAATTAGATTGCACAAAAAAAGGAAATTATATAATTTTTAAAAACAAAAATTTACATTATAAATAATGAATTTATATTTAAGCAATGTAAACTTTTATTTAAGTAATCAAATAAAAGTTTACATTGCTTTGATCACACAGAATCACTTTCATAGTGAAAAGCAATCAGACAAAAAGTTACGTGTCTCTCATTTTCATCTGTTTACTTATGCGACTGCAGATTGCACAAAAAAAAATGAAATTATACCATTTTTATAAATAAAAATTTAATTTTTAAAGAATGAATTTATATCTTTAAGTAATCAAATAAAAGTTTACATTGCTTTGATCACACAGAATGACTTTCATAGTGAAAAACAATCAGACAAAAGTTTACATGTCTCTTATTTTTATCTGTTTACTCATGCGATTGTTGATATAAAAAATTTCTTTGCAAATACATTTAGATTTTAAGGTATATATTTCGTTTTTAAATAAATTAAAAAATTTACTTGCCATGAAAAATGAAAATTTTTAAACATATGTTTTAGATCTACTACTTATTTTATTTTATAACCAACCCTTATTGAACAGCTGACCCAATTTTTGGGTTTACGACTACCAATGTTCACCTTAAAAAAATAAATAAATAAATAAAAAACGTAGCCTTGTAATTTTGAACCCAATCCAGAAGACAGGGGAACTCCTGGATCAAGTATTGGGAGAAATTTGCCTTCGTGGGCAGTTAAGACTGAAATACTGTCGAAGTAAAGTTTTTCGAAATTTCTTCTTAATGCTTAACCTTTTAACTCTTTTCCAAAGCTATTAAAGTTGGCAGCTAAACTAATTGTAAAGTATCGAATTTGTAGCTGAATTGTTTGTGAAAAAAAAAGAAAGAAACATATCCTAATCACCAGTACTTTCAAATATTATAGATTTTCTTTATAATCAAAATAAAGTTTTCTATTTCTCTAATCGCCAATTTTATAATGCAAAATAACCAAATCAAAGTTAACATCCTTCTAATTATTGAGCATCTGTAATAGTATTAAGTAATTCAAATTTTATATCACCCATTTTTCACATACTGAAAAGCAGCTCCATTTTTTTTAATGTTATTGTGAAAAGCAATTAACGTCAACATTCTTGTAATTGCAAGAATAGATCGAATTTGTTGCACATAATAATCAAACAAAAAAAAATACATCGCTCCGATTGTAACGTAGCAAATTTAAATAGCAAAGAAAGGAAAGTTATCAATTTATATATCAATGTGCGATTTACTTTCTAAAGAATAATATCGTTTTATGAAAAGAAAAAAATTGTTAAACTAACTTTTCTTCGCAAGCTATTACGAAGAATTTTAAAGGAAAAAGTTAATTTAAAATTTTAGTAAATGAAAAGGTAAATTCGCTAAAGTCAAAGAAAAATGGAACAAACATTATCCATAAGTCAAATATTGAATAAAAATCAAGACAGTAAAATATCTAAATTAGTAACAATAAAAATAATATGATTAATGAGAAAGTAAAGAACATAAAACTAACTCATCGTTACAAAACATGACAAAAGACGAAGTAGTTAAAGCTGGAAGAAAAATTCTAAGGATTTTGATCACGTGAGTCAAAAGTCGTGACGCAACCAGTTCCCATTCTGCACCGTGATCTTGTTCACGTGACTAGGTCTGCTTCTTTATTTAAAAATGAAAACAAAAAATTCCATTTTCGAAACATACGACCCAGTGTTGCCACATTGGGCTACAAGTAGCGGATTGGGCTACTTTTAAAAGTCCCCGCTACTGAAAATTGAATTTTCGCTACTTGCTACTTTTTGGGCTACTTATTATTTTTCGCACGCTACAAATCTTAAATATGCGCTACTTTTTTTCCTTACAGAAATATATATATATTTTTTAATCTTTTCCCTTCCCATTATAAAATGATTCTGAAAGTTTGCAGCTTCTTTACCATTTTTAAAAAGTACATTTTTGTTGTTGTTGTTGAAAACGTTCTCGCTTCAGTTTTGGATTCTTGATATGTTTTACTGATGGAGTCTATAATCTTTCCATCTTTATGTTTCAAATCGTAGACTCGGGAAATCGAAAAGATATATATGGAAAAATGCACGGAGAGTATGATGGGGAAATTTTTTTTTAACTCCAACTATTATTAATCGTTTATCTTCTGGAGAAAAAAAAATCACGTTACTCGCTTTGAAACTCAGAAAAATTAAATCCAAAGTCGTTTTACCTGATGAATGAAAATAGTTCTTGTGAATGACAATGAGTTTCCAAAAAATATCGTACTGTTAAATGCTTTTTAGTGAATTCATTTCACTTTTGTAAATCACGATCTATTCACAGCTGCACGAAAAATAGGAAAATTTTTATATCTCTCTAGAGCAGGGATGGGCAAACTACGGCCCGCGGGCCAACTGTGGCCCGCCGGAAGGTTTTATCCGCCCCGCGGATATAATTTTAATTTGCCGATCAGTGGCAATATACATAAACAATATACATCCATTTTCTTGTCAACTATTTAAAATTATTTCTGTTTTTCCTTTTTTAACAAAGTACTGATGACCTTTTTACTTTCTCTATTTTTGTTCTACAAAACATAAATTGATGGAAATAGTTAGCACAGACAGCTTCAATTGGTAAAATGTTGAAAGCAGAAGTTCTTCATAGAATAGTCTTAGATTGGCTCTAACTAGCGTTTGTCTTTCTCGAGGAATCTAATATAGGTAAATTGTACTTCACATTTGGCAGACTACGCATTTTAAGATCCAAGGAGCGGACAATCTAACAATCATCTGAAGCAGTTGTTTCTAAATATGCCAAAGTTTTACAAATCATTACCAAAAGCTAGTTTCCAAAATTTAATATTTCATGCCCAGAAAATCAGCTCTATGTTTGCTTAATATGTGAACAAGAGTTTTCAACTTTGAACCTTAGAAAGAATCATTTCAGAAGTGGACTAACAGAAAAGCATTTAACCTTGTTCCGTAAAATAGGCACATCTCGCTTCGAACCTTAATATAAGGAACTTTTAAAAACGAAATCACAATTTAATTCATCTCACTAAATATTTAAATTGAAACTGGTATATCGCTTTTTTTTAAAAAATTTTGAAAGTTTTATTTGTCCCACCAAACATTTTTTTTCTCGATTTTTGGCCCTCGACCAAAAAAGTTCGCCCATCCCTGCTCTAGAGCTTAGATTTGCCCGTTGTAAATGATGAAATTATTTTTTTTTAAAGGAAGCTATAATATGTATTGCTATGGTTACACCTATTATTTTTCACCTCATTTTGCCAAATATGCAATAAATAAATGAAACAAATAAAAATTAAGCTTTGGATAGTTATCATATTAAAATAAAATTCGTATTACCAAACGCAAATGATAATCAAAATTGGCATCAAGGAGAACGACATGAAGAAATATTTCATAGAAGGCCAAGGCCCACCTAATGATGACGATGAAAAGCAAAAGATGGATTTTGTTTTTAAAACAAAAATATATACTATGAAATTTCAAATAATAATTAACTATAACAATGAAATTATGAATAAAAATGACTAAGTTAATTGAAACATAATGCACTTAGGGATCAGGAAAACTGAATAACGACAATTTTTTTAATTAGAAACTGTCAACATTTTAAACCTTTCGAAATATTTATAGTAATTGCAAAATAACTGGGAAAGATAATTACTTTAAATGATAAACACGGTAATGAATATGCTGCGTGTTATAAAAGGTGTTTAGAAAATTATTAAAGCTACTACAGTGAAACTATCGTAAACTGATCAGAAGTGGAACTACAATTTGATGGTTTTATAAGAGAAGTCATCTTATAAAAATGATAATAAATTGTTTTTACCAGTTTTGCACTTGATCATCAAAATCTTAGATAGGTGATTAACTTATAGAGATGGTCAACTTAACAGGTTTCACTGTGCAAGTAAAGTAAGCACAGCAACTAAGGCGAGCTGCGAGAAAAGAAAATATTTACGAGCATTTAATGCAAATCTATCTTTTTATCATTGTTTTTTTTTTTAACTTTACAACAGATGTTACGGCTACTATAAATGAAAAAAAAAATTAGTTAAAAATATTTGTTGCTTCGCAGAAAATTCGCTTTAAAATACTGTTTCATACGTGGTCCAAATCAAAATATTCATTTGTTCACTAAATTACTATCAAAACTATTCTCAATCGAGTTTGAAACAATTATTGATGCTGTTACAAAGAAAAGTAAAGTCATATTTCTCAGCTGCGATCTGAATGTTTGTACTTTGTATTGTTTCGAACTTCAGAGCAGAAATGATTAAATAAATTATTTTGCTTATCAAAAAAAGATTTTTTGCCTTTTATTTTTAAATACACACAGATGTAGGCCCATGAAGTTGAACTTTTCTGAATTTCTTGTTGGAGATTGGGTCCTAGTTAGGTCTTATTTTTAATTTCCTCGAAACGCGAGATAATTTTTATTAAAAAAAAATTAGCTAGTGAGAACATTTTTATGTGCGAGTAATTAAGGTTCTTGAGGTTGGGGAACGAAGCGAGCTGAGGTCTAAACCTCTTAGTATTCTTATGCAGCTCAAAGCCCGCACCAACATTAAAATATCGAAGACAGTTCCGACTGATTTTTACACATAAAAAAGTTGGAAAAAAACGAGCTAGTCAATGGTATTATAATTTTAGTGTTTTCTGGCAAACGGCGCTGTTTTACAGAAATATAGCCAAATAAATTAGTGCAGTAAATAAATTTATACATATATATATATATATATATAGCACAAAAAAACAAAACCGAACTAAAAGCGGAAACAAAAAGAAAACGGAAGTAAGGTAATAGTAGAAAATATCAAGCGCTAAAGCTGCTTTAAATATGATCACTATAACATAGCACAATAAAAACAAAGAGAAAAACGAAAATAATTAATAAGTTTTATTAATTATTGTTTTTTTTTTTAAGGTATTAAAAATTATGTTTTTTTTAAATACTTTTAAAAAATTATTATTAATAATTTTCTTCTCTTGTCATTATTTTTTTCCATATTTTCAGAATTTTTTAGCTTATATATATATATATATATATATATATATATATATATATATATATATATATATATATATATATATATATATATATATATATATATATATATATATATATATATATATATTTATTTTTATATTTATATTTATTTATATATTTATTTTTGGGCTACAAAATGTTCGAATCCGCTACTTTTGGAGCTCCCATTCGCTACTTTTTAATCTTAAGTTCTGGCAACACTGATACGACCTACTTTTCTCATCGAAAAAGGCTATACCATACCTTTCGTTTCAAAAAATTTTTCAAAACAGTAAACCAATCGAATGGAAAGGATGCTAAGAAAGATGAAACAAAACAGATAAATATTTGGAATACTTTATTGAAATTTAACTACCTAAACCAAAATGTAAAGAATGAAGCAGATAAAATTTGTTCAATTTATTTTTAGATTTTGTTTTTAATATTACTTATTGCATTAGGAAATAATTTATTTCCAAAGAACAAAATCTCTACTATTAACTTACTTTCGTTTTCATTTTGTTTCCGTTTTTAATTCGTTTTTTTAATGACTTTCATGTGTTTAAGCTGCCGATCTTTGAGCCTATTTTTATGGATTTGGCAGTATTAATAATTTAGCTTCTGGTAAAATATCTGCAAAACGAATAAATCACTTTTATTTTTTAAATAATTATTAATTTTTTTAAATCATTAAAATTTAATAATCACATGTCAATCTCTTAATTTTTTTTTAATATTATAACAGTCGTTGAACAGTTGACCCAATTTTTGAGTTTACGACTACTAATGTTCAACTCCGTAGCCTTGTCATTTTGAACCCAATCCAGAAGACAAGGAAACTCCTGGATCAAGTAGTGATAGAAATTTGCCGTTGTGGAGGACTTTCTGATGGAACTAACCCGCATTTGCGTTACATGGTGAGGAAGACCACGAGAACCTCCCACGGTAAGCCTCACGACAAGGGAACTCTAACCCATGATCCGTCTACCACTGAGGATATTTCACGTCAGCACTGTGGTCGGTGCAGGCCGGATGCGGATTCGTGGGATTCGAACCTGGTTCACCTCATAGGAAGGCCAGAGCTCTATCCCCTGGGCAATCGCGGCTCCCTAAGTAAGAGTATCGATATGAGTACTATCGATATGAGTACTTACCCCTGAGTACTTAATCGATAACATAATTATAACAACTTCAAAAACGCTCATGTTTCAAAAATACTTATAACACTATTCATTCGAATTTAAATATTTGCAACTTATAAAACACATTTCAATGAATAAAATTAAATTAAAATTGTTAGGAAAAAACGAGTATCTGAAATAGATTAGGAAAGCCGGGTAAACTATTAGTGATATTTTATTCAAATACAGATAATTCTACTACATTTTTTTTCGGGGGGGGGGGGGAATTAAATCCACATTAGACATTAGTTAATAAAATCACTGTGTGCATTCAGGGGTGGTGTGTTTTGAGCCAAATTTCGCAAAAATTTATAGATAGAACAAAACTGATGAATGTGTGCAGTGTAAGTAAGATGAAGAAAACGATTTAACAAATGAACTTTGCAACTTAGGAAAAACATTTTTGTTCACAAACCATTAAGGCTGATTGATTACTTTTACTTTCTTTTTTTATTTAATAAAAAGCAATTAGTAATAAAATGCATAGCAGCTAAAGATAGAGATAGGGGGCTGCTTTTTAACGTTTTTAGATACCATGACTGAAAATATTAATAAACATTAAAATAACGTCAAATTTTAAGTAACGAGATGCAAATAATATTATTTTAGATTGTTCAATCAAGTGGCCAAAAATGAATACAAAATAAATAAAACAACACTTTTCTTTTTAAAAAACGTTCAATTAAATAACGTTGCCGAAAAAGAAGCAGACGATTTTAAAGCGAGTCGTTATTGACATAGATATATATATTTTTTTAATAACGATAAAAGTCTACAAACAAGCTACATACAATTGTTTTTAGAAAAATAAATCATCTCAAAAACGTCTGAATTTAAGATTTATATATTTATAGATTTAATATTCTTAATAAATTTTAAGTGTCTGCAAGAAGTCTACGCTACTGTCTCCCCGACCAAATCCCCAACTGATATTATCTCTCTTCTGAGAAGAATGAGGAGACTGCGCATGCGCGTTGCTATGAAGATTTCACAGTAGGAAAAGGGTTTTCCAAGGACTCGGAAACTAAGGCGGGAAACACCTGAACCCAGAAACAGGGAAAGGAAATGAACAGAGATTTTTTTTTCTCCCTTCCTTTCTTTTCCAGTTGGAATTTTAATATTCCAGGAAGACTAAAATATATATATATATTTAAAAGTTTTGAATATTTGAATAGATATTAAATTCCGAAAATAATCAGATATTAAATGTTTATTATTAAACATTTGTGAAATAATTATGTTATTAATATTTATTACATTGTTATATTAATGTTAATTATTAAATTTTAACAGCATTAAATTTCTTTACTGTTTATACTCATTGGATAACAGTAAAAAAAAAAGGAAATAAATAATTGAAAAAATAGTACTTATGCTTACAAACCATTATTAATTTTTATTTGATATAAAGAAAGAAAAAAAGTTAAGCATTCGGTAATAAATGCTATACAATTTTGCTTTCGTTAAAAAAAAAAATTATAATAATAATTGCTACCGAAAATTTTGACGCAGCCGAACAACTTAAAAATAAGCGTTTTTATCCAGAATTTCTTACTAAAGTTTTACTCTCTAATTTTGTAATAAAGACCTGCAATAACATTTAGAAAGTCCATTAATTTTTAAGTTTTGCGCAACCTGCTGAAACTATTATGCAAAATACCAAAAACCGCAAATAAGAATATTATTGATGTTTTTTATTTATCAGGGCTAGCATGATTTACAACACGATCAATCATTAATTAAAAACCAAATAAATGTTGTTCTTTTTTGAGAAAAAAAAATTTAAATTTAAAATTTTTTTTTATAACATAATAAATGAATACATTGTTTACTGAGAGAATTTTTTCTAAAGTCTGCTCACATTGATAATGAAGACATTTTTTACAATGAAATAACAAAATGACGAGGCATATAAATTATGCATAATTTATATATGCATAATATGCATACATAAATTATATATTATATATGCATAATATGCATTTATATATGCATAACATGCATATGAAATAGACTAAAAAAAAGTGCCAAGAAACTTTTAAACTATTTTTTTGTTTAACTGTATGTAAAATATTTTGCTGGTACTATAAACATATATCGATTTTCGATAATTTTATTTTAGTGCTTTTAAAATTTATTAAACATGGAGTTAGTGTACAGTGCGCAAAAAGTAAACGAAACACCCTTTGATCTAATGATCGAATGTCCAATTAATCATAACAGCTAATTAATCAAAACAGACGAATTAATTATTAATAAAGTTAAGTTGCGAAATAAGGTTAATTAAGCTCACGAAAGTTATGAAAACGATTCAAGACGTACGAAAACAGGCACACACACACAAAAAAAAATAATTTACTTCCTCTTAATAAACACACCTTTTTTTCGATGGATTATGATTACTGTACACAATTATTGTAACACAATTATTGTAGCCGCAACACAATTATTGTAACGTGTCTATAAATAACAATAATATGTAAAATCGAGGGGGTGACCTCAAATATGCTAATTAATTGCAGACGCAGACTATATTTTAAGTTACGAAATCAGACACAAGAACGTACTTTCTCTAAATAAAAATATCTTCTTTTCGACGGATTAGGATGACTGACCCCCAAAATATAGGGGGGTAGCCGAAATCTGGGAAATAGGTTCCCCAGTTTAATTTTAGTTTTTATGCATATCCCTAACCTCGAGAACTTTTAAAGCAAATTGAAAAAGTATCGCACACGATTATAAAAATCGTTTGCAACAGACCCAAAACGATACGATATCTTCAATGACATCGAAACTCAAATTATATTTTAATTTACCTTATTTAATTTAATTCATTCCCTTTTTTCTTATACTTACAATTCAGATACAGTGCGGCTTTGAGGAGAACTCCTACAGACTAAAAGTCTGGGGCTGTCTGCTGCTATGGTAACAAGCGAGAGCACATTTCGAATGGGGGTGACATGGAGATATGAAGGTGTCGATTGGTTTGCTTAAGCTGACCTATGCTAAGATCAAGACAAAACTATTCACCCCACACCCCTATTCGAAGTGACTTTCCCTCGTAACCATGGTAACCGCCACGAAGCGAAACTGATGTCTGGAGTAGTTCTCCTGAATGCCGCATAGTAAATGGATTTCCTCTCCTACTCTGTTTTTAGTGAACACCAGATTTTGGGAGACGATGTTGTAGTTTCCTGCCCAACTGTAATAATTAAGGGGATACAGTTAACTTTTGACCAACTGGGTGTAATGTGTGGGAGAATCGTTTGAGCCCCCCCCCCCCCTTTGATTCAGGATTTGTCCAAACCCTTTTAGTTTTGATTGGATCTTAACTCTTAAGGCTAATATGATTGCATTTAACTTATAAAGGAGTGGGTTTTTGAAGGACGGTATAAAAAAGAATTGCGAGAGTTTTGAGAGCATCGACGAGAGACAGAAAGAGTTAAGTTGAGGCTGGGATGGCCTGGTTGGTAGGACGCTGGGCTCATGTTCGTGAGTTCGAATCCCGACGGTTGAAGAATCCCTGTATATTAAATAGTGACTGGTGTGCGTTAAATCTGTCGAGTTCATATAGTCCTCCAAGTTCCCATAACAAAATACCTCTGGGGGTACTGAATTGGAAATGGATCGTTCTCTGGTTCAGGTCAAATTTACGATGAGTGGATGTATATATATCCGCCGTTGAACAGCCGACCGATTTTGGGTTTACGACCACTAATGTTCAGCTCCGTAGCCTTGTAATTCTGAACCAATCCAAAAGACAAGAAAACTACATGATCAGTACCCCCAGAGGTATTGGTTTGTTATGAGAACATGGAGGACATTGCAACTCGACAGATTTAACGTGCATCAGCCACCATTTACTACACGGGGAGTCTTCGGCCAGCGGGGATCGAACCCACGAATTCTTGGACACGGACCCAGTTCCCTACCAACCAGGCTATCCCGACCTCATCTGTGGATGTATGAATGGATCCTCCGTGTAAAACGCACTGTGACGTGTGTGTGGCCGTAGTCTTGGCCATAGATAGCGCCATTGAAAAACAAGAAACGCACCCTACGCCTTAAATCGCTTCAATTTCCCATAGCAGGCTTGCTAGCATTGGCAAGTAGCATTAGTAACAACAACAAGAAGAGTTAAGTAAGAAAAATAAATCAAAAAAATAGATTGAAGAAATGAAGTTTTTTAATATACAATGAGTGTATTGGGGAAAAAAAGGAAAGAAAGTAAATAAAAATAATTCCATACAATGTGCTTCAAATATATGGTAATTAAACATTTTGCTATTCAATTTCTGATTATTTTTTCTCCTTAATAAATTATAAGTCAGTTTGTATATAAGTAATATGATTTTAGTAAGTACTTTTTTTTTTAGTTCTTTTTAAATTAAAATAAATTTTATGATATTTTCTTTTGTGAATTTTAATCGTGTTCGTAGTAGTTTATTCTAACAACTATTCACGAACGGCGACGCAACAAAAAAAACTCAACTCAAAAAAACATAACATAAGCTATCTTTCATTAACATGGCCGACAGCGCTTTTTTCTTTGGTGTAAAAGGGGTTAAAAAGGCGCCAGGCGGACAAGAGCGGCTGCAACAGTATCCATCTAATAAAATATAATTTTTCAGAATTCAAACGTCATTTCTATACAACCGGTTCCATCAGTGAAAGGGGGGCGGAGGGATATGAATACAAATTTCTATGCTTCTTCGAAACAGGAAGGAATGGGCTTTTTCAACTACTGGGTGCGTTAAGAAGACTTTTGACCTTGAAGAATATTCGAAATTCTTTTTTTTTTTTTTTTTTTTTTTTTCTTTTTTTTTTTATCTCCATCGTTAAGAGCCCGTTTTTTCTTGTCTCTTATTAAAGCAGATGTGTCAATGTTTAATTAGCCTTGCTTTTAAAGAAAATGAAGGGATTTATAACTAAATAAATATACCGCTGAAATTGAACATTTATGTAGATTTTTAATAATTGAATTGTTATAAAATGATAAGTCACATTTATGAATAAGAGAGCGTTTTTGGCAGAAAAAAAACATAATTTTCAAGTAGGCAATAAGACATTCTTGTAATAACTTACTGTTGTCTCGCTTATAATTAGAAAATTCTTAGATTTAACTTCGTTTTCAAATGACAGAAATAATTCGATTATTTTTATCTTATGAAAAATATTGAAGAAAAAAACTCCACAATAATTAAGTTTATTATATATATATATATATATATATATATATATATATATATATATATATATATATATATATATATATATATATATATATATATATATATATATATATATATATATCGAACTGGGGGGTGGGCTATCACTGCTTGTGGGAAAATTTACTTAAAAATAAAACCGAAAACTACAAAGTTAGAAATAAAAAATTTAATCATGAAAAAAAAATTCAATTTCAGAACTTAATCATCCAGAAATAATTCTTTAAAGCAATTTTTATTTAACAAAAAAATGACAATAACGGGGAACGATGACAATGAAATAATTCTCAAACAAAAGATTTGTTAATTTAAATCAACAACAAATTGATAGAATACATAAAATAGCACTGAAAAGACATAATCCATGCTTCTCCGACACATGCCCCTGTACAACCCCTAAATGCCCCTGTACAGTTTTTTCTCTGCCGAGATACCTTTTAAGCAGGGAAGACCTATTGACGACGTATAAGGATGCACTTGACGGAGGATCATTGGATAATTATTTTATGGTGGTTTAAGTAAAATTTTATTGGTTACCTTAAATTTCGAGTCCTGTTCGCTTTATTGTGCTATTTCCCGCATATTTTGGGATAATCTAACAGCATCAAACAAATTACGTGTGCAGTGCACCAAAAACAAACGCTTCACCCTGATCTCTAATGATTCATCTTCACGTTTTAGGACCCAATCTTGCTGTTTTGAGAAGGTGACCAAATATGTTCATGAAAGAGTTCAGACGATATTTTTACGAAATCAGACGCAAAAACGTGCATTCTCTGAATAAACATGTCTTTTTTTCCAACGGATTCGGATTTTTTAAACCACAAAATATGGGGGTAGCCTCATCTCTGGGAAATACGATCCTCATAGTTGGATTAGGTAAGCGATCTAATGTTTGGACCCCTTAATGTTAACTTTACTTTTGCGTATTTCACCGTATATCGAGAATTTAAGCGAATTAAAGCATTTTTGCACACAATTATAAAATTCGTTTATCCAAAAATATTTCCATGCAAAAAAATAAATTTTAATAAATATTATTTTTTTATTATTTTATTAAAGAATAGTCGAAAATTTTGAATTGTAAGCTATACAATGTTAAACATATTTACGAAATCGGTTAAATAGTTGCTGAGAAATGGAATTTTAAAAAAGTCGTATATTTAAAATTCGATCTCGAAATTCAAACGATTTTGCTCAAATTTTGTGTTTTGCCATGTAAAATTTACATACTTTAAAATGGCATGAAAATTGCATACCTTACAATTCAAAAAATTTTCTACATTTATTTAATAAAACTAGCCGCCTGAGGCGGCCAGCTGTCCGCCACGCTGAAGGTTTTCACAAATAAAGTTTTTTAAAACATAGCAGGAAATCTGAAGATTAGTGGACAATTAAAGTGTTCCTGTCCTGCAATTTTGTCTTCATATCCAGTTCTGCTGCAGATGTGTTATAGCTCTTGAGGATGTTTGAAATTATATAGCTTCAACGCTTAAGAAAAAAAAAACTAAAATGCTAAATACATGAAAAGAACACGAAAACGAATAAATTTTTTATGGTATCAATTTCTATTTCTATATAATTTTTTATGGTATCAAATTCTATTTCTATATCTGTTACGTCAAGCACTCAGGTATTATAATTTGATCTAGTTGTGCTTGTATAATTTTGATCTAGTTGTGCTTGTATAATTTTGATCTAGTTGCGCTTTCTACGTCATTTTGTTAACATCGTTTGGTTTGTTATTTCTAAGTTAACTTTCAAAAAATTGGCTGGCATCAGCATTTTTATTCTTTAAGTTGTTTATTTTTTCTTTTGGAATTCGTTCCTTTTTAGCAAAATGTTTTTCAACCTAATCGAATTCTTTGCCGACTGTTCTCTGTATATATAAAGAAAATAAAGTAAATATTTTTAAAGTGTTGTGAAAAGAATTTTTAGTTGTACAAAGTACTACAATATCGCTACAAAAATTATCATCTTCGCTTAAGAAAAAAAATAGAGCGTGGAAAGAAGAAGAAAAACTTATTATAACAATTATGAACAGTGACAAATATATCAAAGCGAAGCGTTCTATTACGTATCGAATATGTTGCCACATTTTTAATACAAAAGTTAAACTTTTCTCCACTTTAATAAATGTAAACTAATGCGAACTTTACAATTAAATTATTAATTCCTTCGTATATTATTGATTTAAGTTGTCGAAAATTAATATTTCAATTGTAAGGTTCGCATTAGCATGCATTTATAATAGTGGGGAAAAGTATATGCATTTTTTAATAATTTTTTCTATATGGCTCTTTGAAGACGAAAAAGCAGACGAAAAGCATAGACTTACAAAATGACTGATAACTAAATAACTAATCCAAATTTTTGAAAAAGAAAAAAAATACTTCTTCATTATGTCAAAACACAATTATGTGCCGAGTTTCGTGCCTGGGCGAGGCTTCTGGGGCGATATATTGTGATTACAGACACACACACACACACACACAGCCGCTTTTATTATTATGTATAGATAATAAAAAAATAAAAAATATTTACTAAAATTCATTGTTTGCGTGGATCAACAAAATTTATAATTGTGTGCAAAGATATAATTCGCTTAAAAAGATCTCGAGATATGGCGAAATATACAAAAAGTAAAATTAACATTAAGGTCCAAACTTTGAATCGCTCTCCTGATCAAATTATGAAGATCATATTTCCCAGATTGCGGCTACCTCCTATATTTTGGAGGTCAGAAATAAAAATTCGTTGAAAAAAAGCTTAAGTTTTTGTGTTTTGATTTCGTAACTTAAAATTTCGTCTGCACTAACTAATTAGGGTATTTGAGGTCACCCCCTCAAACCATTATGAATGAGCCCTAATGTGAAGATCCGAACATTAGATCAAAAGTTATGAAGGGTTGTCCGTTCCCCCCCCCCTTATTTTTTTTTCTTCTTTCCCACACTGTACATATGCTTACGTTAAAAAAAAAAAAAAAAAAAAAAAAAAAAAAAAAAAAAAAAAAACTCATGGGGGTACCATTTTATTTATCTTTTAAGTTTTAACACTACTTTAATGAAGTTTTATTTTTATATAGAAATTACTAGCATCTATAGAAATTACTGCTATACTCACAAGATAACATATCATTTTCTAATTAATAAATTAATTTTCTATTTCTAATTATTAAATTATACATTAATTTTCTAATTATTCTCTAATAATTTGAACTTATATTGAATTTTTTTCCCTTTATTTCTATCCTACAAAGGGAAAAAACTACAATAAGTACAAACGAAATATTAAACTATTCATAATTCTTAAGGAACAGACAAATATAGTACGAAATTATTTCTACACATTGAAAAAGGTGTATTGGGAGAGCAGCTGGACAAGATATTGATACGTCGCGAAATATCGACATTTTAAAAACATCGCGATACACCGTGAATACCTTCGGTGACTCTTAAGGTCGAATATACGATAATTATCGTCAAATAGGATAATTATCGCAATCAACATCAACAACTATAAAACTCAAATACGATAATGTTGTGAGCACTACTGATGATGTTAATCCTAAATTAAATATCACGAATATTATCGGCAATATTAATATTAAAAATAATTACGTAGTGAGCATTATCGAAAACGATAATTATCAGCTATGATATTATCGTGAATTTTGATATATTTTCTTTGGACAAGGAAAATATTGATCTATGTAAAATAAGATATACTGAAAAAAATGTCGCGATATAATGAAATACCGATACTTTCGCACGATATTTCGCGATATTAAAATTTCAAATTAAAAGGCATACATTGCAAACAGTTAAACCTTAAGAAAGAAAGCAGTAACAAAAAAAAAAGAGCAATTAAAAATAGTGGGTCACGGCTATATCAAACCCACATACTTTCAACTGACAAGTTTTTAACATTCTTTCCCACTTAACAAAACAACAAACGCGAAGGAGAAAGAAAAAGATTGATTGATGAAGAATTATTTTTTACGCTTTCTTGTGTTTGCTATTCAACGACTAAAATGGCTAATTTCACTCAATGAAAAGGTCATACACACCCGCTAACTTTAAATAAAATCGATCCTTCGCATTTGGACCTTTTATAAGCGCTTATATTTTAAAAGTTGTTCTGTAATATCACACATAAAGTTGAGCTATAAAATGCACTAAAGCCTTGCGTGCTTTTACACAAATTTTAAGATAAGAACATGCATAATATTTTTTCAGCATACATTTTAAATTTCATAAATGTAATCACGTAGCATGAGTTAGGTTGATACTGATAGTGCTTTTTATTCGAAATTTTTTTAAAAAGAATATTGCCCTGAAATATCAGTTTGATCCCTACATTTTTAACCTACTAAAGACACGCGGTCCTTTTATTAAAATCTATAAGACTAAGTATATTACATATATATAAGACTACATATACATAGCATAACGCATTCTCCGCATTAATGTCTTATAAAATAAAACCAGGAATCATGCGTTCAGTTGATATTGCAGGATCTTTTCCATACTAATACTTAACATTTACTTTTAATTTGTTTATTTTTATTTTTCTATATTCTGTAAGATCAACTTGATATCGACATTATTAACCCACTAACGCCTTACCTTAAAATGTATGCTAAGACCACACTTTTCACCATTAAATTTTTTTAAACATTTCAAATTTTATATATATATATTCCGATATCAAGCACACTAGCGCATTGAACCCTTTACATAAAATATATGATAAAACCTCCAAACATTATTTTTACAACATAAATTATTTCTAAAAATATTTGTTCATTTAAAATTTCATAAATTACATAGCATATTGAGCGTTTGGTTGATACTGCTAGGTTTTTTTTTAATATTTTAATAAAATTTATTAAAAAAATTTATGTTGTTCTGAAATATCGACTTGAAAAGTTCAACAACGCCTGAAGGGTTTTTTCAGGAATGATTCTTAAAAGTCCATTATAAGATCACAGAACTTAAGAACTATATTTTCGAAATTAATTATTTCAATGTGTTTATTCATTTTAAATTTTATAAAAAGGGGCACTTATCAAATGTTTAGTTAAGTATCAGCACTTTTTATTAATTTATTTTTTTTTCATTTTTAAATCTTGTCCTGAAATATCAATTTGAACGTTTAAATATTAACACACTAACGCCTTGTGTCCTGTTTCAGGAATGCTTCAAAAAATGAATTAGATCGCAAGATTAACTTATTTTTAAAAAAAAAAATTTTTAGGAAGCACGTCATTTAATTTAAATTTTAAATTAAAAAAAAGAGAGAGAGTATGTAGAAATTCTGGTATTTTTGAGGACAATGGGAAATAATTGTGATCGAGTTATTACGATTACTGGTTATCCATTGGTCAAATGCTTTTTCTTTCTGGATTGACTCCGTTAAACATTTCAAATCATGGGTTGCAAAAACTGTCTCAATTGATGTTTGTCGTTGAATTCATTTTCATATCCTGCCTATGTACGCGTTTCAAGACGTCACAAAATACTTTTCCTATTTCAGCATTCATATTTATATTGAAATCACCGTCAAGACAGTAATTATACTTTAATAATAAAAAGAATATAAAAATACTTTGAATTATTATTATGTAAATATACGTTAAAAACCCCTGCTGTGAAAAGAAAAAGAAAAACAGCAGCGGTCGCCATAGCAACGCATGCAATGATGACGCATGCGCACTGTTTACGATTACTCCTGACCACAGTTGAAAAGTGTGTGGACGCCATCAAGTCTAAACCAAGACCCATTTTCATTTTGCCAAAGGGTTAAATGTTAACATGTATAAAGCGCTTTTTTTTTTTTTTTTTTTTTAGCGAAAGTGAAAACAAATTGTTGAAACTAGTAACTATTGACATACAATTTTGAATACTTCACGTACATTATGTAAAAATAGCTTTCATTACATTTCATTTCACGTACATCAGCTTCATTAAAACAAAACTAAAATTCGTTATATTTGAGATTAAATATTGCAATATTTGAAGAAAAAAAGGGGAAGCAGCTTCCTCATTTTCGCTGTTTTTAAAAAATTAACAAAAAAAAAACAATCTTTTATTTATTCTTTTATCACGCAGAAAACAGTTGATTGAGCATGAAAGTGAAAGGAGAGGGGGGAAACCATATCACGAGGGGAAAAAATGAGTGAGGAAATCAGTTTATAAAAAGAGAGTAAAAGTTTAAAAAGTGAGAGTTATCTTTTTAACAGTGACCTAGTCGAAAAGAGCGAGAGAAAGCGGTAACAGAATTAAAAAAAGAGAGTCGCACTATCTCGTTGCATTTTGCCAACGGGGTCACTAGGTCAGATGATTTCGAAGTGAAAAATTAGGTCGCCGGTTGTTGCTAAAGCTGTTCTGGGCGGATCACAGGGACTGCGCGTAAATGGCAAACACTTTAAAAACGTTGATTTCGATCGACTTTAATGTCGTAAAAATTCGCTGGCGTGGGAAATGACACTAAAAAAGGAAGCCAGAAATTGTAACAGCTTAAAAAAAAGAGTTGTATTAAAGATAGCTTTTATCTGCATTGAAATAACTTAATAATAAAAGTGGGACTAGTTCTTATTTAGATACCAAAGAATATTTTTTTCTCTTTTAATTGCACCATTTAATTTATTTATATTCTAAAACAAGACTTCAATTGATTTTTAAGTAGTAAAATGTATGGGTGAGTTAAACGGAGTAAAAACGTGCTTTGAAGCCTAAAAATATTCAAAAATTGCTAGCAAAAGCATGAATAAAAGTAAATATATTAAAAAATAACGGGCTAGCAAAAGCATGAATGAAATAAAAAAATAAAATAAACACATAAAGAAAAAGCAAGCGATAATTTTTAAGACCAAATGAGACATTTTTAGAACAACAGAGATATTGCAATATATTCCAGTTATGATTGACATTAAACATACTTGAAATGTTATGTATTATGTTTACTCATAATTCCGAATATTAAGAGCCATTTTATTCATCAAAGACAGTTAAAATATTTTTTTAAAATTAATTTAAAAAGAAAGTTCTGAATAAAAATAAACATTTTAGAACGAAACAATGTTTTGAACTGATTTCTATAAATAAGGTTCACTTCCTTATGTATTAGTAATACTTATTTAAATATTCTAGCAAGCAATAATCTATACAAAAATTCTATTTCAATAGTGATTTTTTTTTTAGGAATTAAGACCTATAGGAAATTTTCTAATATGTACAAAAACCAGGATAATTATAATTAAACCAAGAGAAACTGGAGTAATCCAGTACAGCTGGCAGCTATGTGTGTTACAGGTGTCTACATTGGAATAATTTATAATAAAAATAGGACTGGTTCTAATTCGAATACCAAAAACTAAACATATTAAAATACAAATAAATTAACGATACTTAATTTGTGTATTTTTATATAAACTTACTGCCTTAAAAGTTGTAAAGTTTGCTGGCATGTAAAAAAAAAAAAACAAAAAAAAACAAGAGAGTTGGATTAAATTTATCTATTATATCCACATAAATACGAATATAATTATTTATAAGAATTACATTAAATATTTAATTTACAATAAAAGTATGACTAGTCTTAATTTAAATACCAAATAAACTTACTAAAAATTCAAATAAATTTGAAATGTTTAATTTGTGTATTCTATTATAGATTTTTTTCGACTGCCTGACGATACTACTACTAGGTAATATGTAGTAAATTTACAAGCGAGTAAATTACATAATAAAAGAAACAAAATAAGCTGCATCAGAGATATCGATTTCATTTACATTGGCGTGATTTTAAGTGAAGTATGATGTCATCTTTATTTAACATCGTGCCGATGTAGACCACGAGCTCATTTCAATACGAAAGGATAAATTTATGAAAGATCAAAACAAAGTTATGTAATTTAATTTGCGTTCTCGTAAATAAAATTTTCCATTACTTTTAATGCAGTAATGAATTGCATAGTTTTTAATGTAGTAATGTAATGTATTTGATGAATTGTAACAAAAAAAAAAAAAAAAAAAAAGGAAACCGGTCATAGCAGTATTTAAGATATGCAGTCGGATAAAAGTATGACTAATTCTATCTTATATATGTTCTTTCTTTTCTTTTTTTTATCGACATTTATGTTGTAAAAATTGAAAGCGTGTAAAATAACACTAAAAAATGAAAGCTGGAGATGGTAGAAATAATCCTTATTTGAGTTATTTTTAATTTTTGATTATCAATTCATTTAAAAATAAAAATAACATTTAAAAAAAAAATTTGCTGATGATTTAGTAATTGGGACTAATACGTTTTTATTAAATAACCTACTGCGTAGGAATTTACTTAAAAGAATTTTTTCAATTATTTAGATTAAAAATCTGTTTACTTTTCCTCAGACGACGATACTTTTTTTTTTAAAAAAAATAAAAAACATTCACTTTTCTTAAGGGAAGCAAGACGTTTTCAATGTCGAAAAAATGATTTTTTCAACCATATCGACAAGCCATTTTTTCTTAATATTAAATAAATTTTAAAACTTTAAACTTTTCATTTATGAAAACTACATATCAATATCATTCAATAACAATAAAAAGGAATTTAAAATGTTTATAAATGTAATTTTTATAAGTATTTGAAAATTTAATGTATATATAATTTTTTTTTAACCAGACATAGCTTTCGGTACGCTCAAAAAATTTTCTACATGAAATATCAACAAAAAATTGGCATACACTCAAGTAAATATGTTTGAAAAATCAGGGTAAATAGTTTGTTTCATAATATGTACAGAATATATTATATATAAGTAAAATAAATGTAGTATTTCTGAAAAAAATGCAAAATTTCGTTCAAATTTTGAAAAACTTCCCATGTATAACAAAATTATAATGAAAAAAATAAACTTTATATAGTTCATTAAATGTAAATAAGGTATGTGTACAAGCATAGAAATTTTCATAACTTTACAATGATTTGTTTTTTGTACGAGCGTACCGAAAGTTATGCCTGGTAAAAAAAAAATTATATTTACATCAAATTTTCAAATATTTATAAAAATTAAATTTATAAAAATTTTAAATTGCTTTTTATTGTTATTGAATTATATTAATATGTAGTTGTCATAAATGTAAAGTTTAAAGTTTTAAAATGTATTTAATATTAAGAAAAAATGGCTTGTCGATAAGGTTGAAAAAATCATTTTTTCGACATCGAAAACGTCTTGCTTCCCTTAATTAAATTGAAATTTTTGTAATCGTTTTCTAGTTTCCGATTTTAAACTTTTGTTTTTTGAAATATGATATAAAATGGACACATTTTAAGCTTTAAATTGCTGCTTATATCAATATTTCTTAAGATGTGTGCAATTTAAACGATACATTTTTCATAGAAATTGAGAATGTGTGTGTAGTGTTTGTTTATATTTCAGAATACATTAATCAACGACACCTAGCGACGAATTCCAACAACTATTCTAATTCAAACATTACTTAAAATGACAATCGAAGACAAAAATAACTGTTTAAAACACAAACGAAAATTTAAAAAAAAAAAGTGAGAAAGAGAAACAGATATTTTCTTAGCGTAAAATAAAAATAGAATAGCAGAGAATAATAACTTTAACTTCAATTTTCTAAATGATTCTAAAGAAGACGACCTTTTTAAATCCAGATTAAGGTTCATAATTTTTCAAGGAAAACTAATATTATGTAAGCTCTACATCATTTTCGTAAGTTAATTTACACTCCTTGAAAAAATAAATCATAAAACGTGATTCCAATGTGCAGAAAATCTTTTAAATATAAATATTTACTTTAAACTGATACAGTTGCTAGTAATTCTAGATTGTTACTGTGAAATGATATAATATAAAAGCATTTTCTTTATATCTTATCAACGATAAATATTTCATTCATCTAAAAGAACAAAGAAAGAAAGAAAAAACTTGATTCGTAAGCATTTCTGGTAGATTCAAAAAGTTAAATGATATAAAATATATATTAAAGTTTTATTAATCCATTCATACTATCGCTTTCTTTCTTTTTTTTTCTTTTCTTCTTTTTCAATTTCACGCCGTTTAAAAGAATAAATATTATTTAACTTTCCTTTTAACATCGTTTTAAGGAATGATTAAAAAAATAACTTTTTCCTTTAACACTTTTTAAAACTTTTCTAACATCTACTATAAACTAAGAAGATTTTATTTTAAGCATCTTATTTTTTTTTCTTATGCAGATTACACATACTGCGTATCTTATATATAAATTTTATTTCAATACGAAGCAGATTTTCTACAAATAACACTTCAAAACTAAAACCTCAAGAGGCGAAATTTCGAAAAGTTTTCGTGTGTTAAAAAATATCAGGATGATTGAAATACGTTTATTTCTTTTAATTTCACCAACACTTTTTAAAATTCGGTAGATGAAAGAAGTTAAGTCTATTTATAGACAGAGTATCCGAACTCTGGACCTATTGCCAATTAGAGAACTATGCACCAATTCCCGATTCGAGATTTCCAATATTTTCAATCAAAGAATTCTAAACATATTCCCAAAAAGAGAACTCAAAATTTTAAACACAGTGTCTATGTCTTTTAAAATTATAATGATAAATAAATAAATTAAAGAAAACTATATTTAAGCTAGGAAATCCGTTTAGAAGCCCATAACCATAGGTTATTCTATGGGGAAAAAAGATTATTATATGGATCCAAAAATACCAAATATTCAGGGCACAGTTACGGGGAAACTGTGACAAACAAGTAAATTAAAATAATGATAAGTTTATATAATTATAGTTAAGTCTAACTTGAAAAAAAAAATTTGTTAAAATATTAGTTTGTTAAATAATTTTTTTTATCTGAAACCATTTTAGTAAATGTAATTGCAAATATATTTTTTCATACAATTTAAAATTCATTTGATATTTGAAATTTTTCACAGAAAGAAAAAAGTTTTAGCAATTTTCTAGTTGATTTAATGACATTTATTTTTAGTATACAAAATGTTATTGAAAAATCGTGTCTCAAGCAGGTAATAAGATTAAATAAAAACGTTAGTATAAAACAGAAATTTCAATGGCATGAAAATTACATGGAATTTTTTTCTCAGTACTAAATTTATTCAAAATTATCGGACTATGTTTTCAATTACTAATAAAAATAAAAATATTAAAAAAAATTAACATATTTATATTCTTGCTTTCCATTTTGATAAAAAAAAAATATCTATGCACATTGCAATTTATACAATATTTCAGTATTAACCATTTTTTTCGTATTTATCATTTATTTCTTTTCCGATTTCGGAATCTTGCTTTTCATTGTCAAAAATGGGTAGTAATTTGATTCACTATTTCAACATTTTCTTCAATTTTTGTTCAAAATATTTAAAAAAAAAAATTAAAATAATTATCTTGCTAACCATTGTGAGAGATAAATCTCTAAAAAATTTAGTATAATTTTATTAATAACTTTGGTACTTTTATTTATTTTCTTTAATTTTACTATCCTGCTTTCTACAGACAAATATATATATATCTGTAATACAAATTATTATTTGATTCAATATTCTTTATTTTCTATAAAACGATTTTTCCCCTTAATTTTAGAATATTTTAATCAATTGCCATATTTCTAATTCACTATTTCATTTCACATTTCAAAATTTTTAATTACCAATTTTTTAAGTTTAAAATCATGTTTTTTTTTCGTTTAAAAAAATTAATCGATGCTAATTTCATTCCAATTTCACTCAGTATTTCCATTTTCTTAAATAAAAAAAGACAAAGGAAAAAAAAAAAACACATTTAGAATTTTGTATTTTATAACCAAAATAAAAGTATCTGATATATTCATTGCAATTTCATTCAGTATTTCAGTTATTCCAGTATTAAGGTTCCAAACAAATTAATTATTTTTGGGTTTCCACGTACTGTAATCATGCGTTTTAAAAAAATATAAAAAGAATAAAAAAAAGTAAAGACTTACCTTCTAGTTTCATTCCAACGTCCAGACATTTTTGAAATCGGCAGAAGGGACATCTTTTCCTCTGACTTTTATCAATGTGACAACTGCGGTCGGCCACGCAGGTGTAAACTTTTTTATTCTGTACCGTTCTCTTGAAAAATCCTTTGCAAGACTCGCACGTGAGCAGACCATAGTGGTATCCGGACACTTTGTCCCCACAAACAGGGCACAGTTCCTCAATACCCTCCTTGGTGTCCGGCAGGTCATGTGAATACTCGACCAGGGGGCCACTGGACTGCTGTTGCGGGGACCCCACTTGCGAGGGCACCACAGAGAGCATGTTGGAGGGCCCTAGCAAAAAAGAAGTATCCATAAGATGCGATGTAGCCATCATTTTCAGACAGTATTCAATATATATTATATATTTTTATATATATATCTGAAAGTGTTAGTTTCAGTCTGTTTTGTTCACTGTCAAGCGGGTCTAAGTCGAAAATCCGGGTACATTTTGGTCACTAAAATATATGCACACATCAAATCCCAAGAAGAATGAGAAAGAAAAAAAAAATCACACACGTAAACAGTTGTTAAAAATAGTAATAAAATCCAAAGGCGATGCTGCACACTGAACACTTGTTCATCGTTCTAAGATGGCGAGCGAGTGAGAGATGAAAAAAAAAAATAAACAAAAAGCACACCGAAAAGTAATTAAAGGGGGGAGAGGTGGAAGAAAAAAAATAATTCACTGTCTGTTGCAGTTTTTAATCCAAAAAAGTGAATTCACATAATTGCGAGCGATAGTCGAAAGTCGACCGACTTGCCTGCAAGCTTCCTATAGAAGTGAAAGTCTATTCGACACGTGAGCGACGGAATAGCCACTTTCACCCGCGACCTACTAAACCACGAGGCGGTAGTGGGTCTATGTCAGCACGGGCCCACTGACCCATAAACGGGACGGCCAATCCCGACAAGGGAAAAAGAACTTTTCTACCTGTACGGAAAAGAACGCAACTATCTCTCTCTTGATATTCTCCCCCCTTCTCACACTTATTCCCCTTACCTTTTCTAAGTTCGGAAGTACGCGATTATCATCATCACAAGCAGAATTATTTGTTTGTTTATGTTTACTTAGATGGGGAAACGATTATATAGAGATTAGTTTTGTCTTTTTTTTTCCCTTTAATAAGTTCTAAATCAAGAGAAGAGAAATGTAACTATACAAAAAATTATATGCTATTGATAATAAAATTATTCTATAAATGGAAACATTCTAAGGTTACCATAATTTCAGGTTAACAATTCTAAACAAGTTAATTTACAGATTATTTTGAACGTGAATATTCATAAGAAATAATAGAATATCGTTAGTAAAATTATCTTATGAATGGAAACATTCTAAGGCTACCGTAATTTCAGGTTAACAATTCTTAACAAGTAAATTTATAGATTATTTTGAAAGTGAATATTCATAAGAAATAATAGAATATCGTTAGCAAAATTATTTTATGAATGGAAACATTCTAAGGTTACCATAATTTCAGATTAACAATTCTTAACAAGTTAATTTACAGATTATTTTGAACGTGAATATTCATAAGAAATAACGGAATATCGTTAGTAAAATTATTTTATTTATAGAAACATAATATTATACCATAACATTGCATATCAAAATCATATTCACGTGAAAAGATATTTAACGAAAGGAAATTATGTATTAAAATATAATTACAGAAACATAATGTTACCATAACATTACCAAAATCGTATTGAAGTGAAAAGGTATTTAACGAAAAGAAATTATTTGTTACCGCTTATAAAATTATTTTATTTAAAAAAAAAAAAACATTATAAGGTTATCACTTCATGTTGACAATTATCAACAACTATATTCATGCTAATAATTTGGAACATGGATATTCATACGAAACATAATTTTACTATAACATTAAATACCAAAATCATATTCAAATGAAGAGATATTTCGAGAAAATAAATTATATATTTAATTTTATGCTAATAAAGTTTTTTTTATTTAATTGACACATTTTCACCATAGCTTCATGTTGATAATTCTCAACATAAATATAATTGTTGATAATTTTGAACATCGATTTTCATACGAAATTATGGAATTATTGTCGCTACTAAAATTATTTTATTTATAAAATCATAATGCTATCTTAAATTCATGTTGATATATCTTTACCGATGCATCCATGCTGATAATTTTTAAAATATATAGTGGAACGAAATTAAATATCGCTAAAAAAATTTTTTTATTTGGGGAAGCATTATAATGTTACCATAGAATCACGTTGAGAATTCTTAGCATGCATGCTCATTGGATCATTTTTGATAGAGGCATTTATTTTGATAGTTCCTAACATGGATATTTTCGACAATTCTTCACAGAGATAGTCAAGGTGATAATTTTTAGACGCTTTTTCTTCTTAAAAAAGAAAAATATATTCAATTTTTTTTTTTTTAAAGTTCAAGAGTTATGAGCAGAATCGAATCTATTGAACAGTGCTAAGAAGAGCCCAGGACTAGCCAGTTCAGAGACCAGCTATTCTTGACCAGCTGGGACAGCAATTTTCAGATTTCTTCAGCTGAGTTGAAGAGAATAATTTGAAATTTCATGAAGCATTATAGTGCAAGAGAAGGTTCAAAACAGGATATACCGAGTTTGTTTTCTAGCACAGAAGAGTATTAGTACTGTCGTGTAGCACATCGTATATTCACGTACGTACGTTTTCCGCAAACAGACTTGGTTCTTTATACAGCCTGTGCAGGGCATATGAACATTAGCGAGCAGGATTATAAGATGTGTGAAAATACAGAGATATTGCACTTTCACGTAGCACGATCACATACGTAGGTTCTGCGCAACACAGGTACTATAGAACCGATTCAGTTCTCTATACAGAGCTTTCAACATACTATGCGAGATGATGTGCGAATCTCTCATATAGACATATTCTGCTCTTCACGTAAATAGGTTCTGCGCAAGCTCTATAGACAGCAGAGGTTGTACTGTAGCAACTGCGCTGTGCAAAATGTTCAACTTTCAGAAGAAAACCTCCTATCAGAAAGTCTGAGGTTGTCTGCTGCTATCGAAACAAAAGGAAAATCCATTTCAAATGAGGAAGAATTGAACAAATAACGTGTCTCTCCGAAAAACTAATGCGAAACGATTAACCTCACGTTCCTATTCGAAATTACTCATCTTTCTAACCGCCAGTACATGGTTCTAGCGTCTGGAGGAGTTTTCGTGAACGCCGGACAGTACATATGCTTTTCATGAGTACTGCAGAAACCAGCGCAGAACATACGAACATGAAAGTGCGAGTTGCTAATTGAAAGTGTTAAATATCTCTACTTCCGAAGTGTGTGAGTAAACCCAGTGCATAAATAAATCTTTCAGAGAGAGAAGAAAAAATAGGCTTAATTGATCAATTTTGACTGTTCCATTGATAAAAGTAAGAAATTTGAAAGAGTCGAAAACGTAATCGATTTCGTAACTTGATAGTAGTTAATATTTAATCCATACTTGTTAACGTGCGACTGTTAACTACACTTGTTAATAATTAACCTATTTTAAACCCTAAAGCCACTCAGTTACAACCTAAACCTAATACATGAGTATTAGAACGAAAGTTATTCGGTCTGGGGTTTTCCTTCCTTGCATTCTTTATCCTATCAATTTTAGGCTTGTGTGGAGTAATAAATTAACTTATACTATTAAACTAAATAAAATTACTAAATAAAAATTATACTATTAAATAGTTATTTAAACTAATTATTCAGTCGAATTCTTCGAGAGATTCATAACTCATCTGAAATCCAAAACAGTGAATCTTGCCGTATTAAATTCAAAAGTTCTTGAACTAGAAAAATTTCCTTTAGCGACATCAAGCAAACAAAATAAGAAAGAAAACTTTATCTTGATTCAAGTACTACAATCGTATTTGAAATACCAGTTATCAACTAATTTTAAAATATCAAATAGAAACCCCCTTTTATTTCAAAATGTGGTTGTAAAATTATCTATTTCCAAACAGGAAAAAATTAAGTAAGAAGAAGAATAAAAAATCATTTATATATTTTAAAAAAAAAGTAAAAATATATATATAATAAATAAATAAATGACAGAACAATTTAAAATCTAAATTTTAAATTGAATTTTAAAAATTAGAAACTATCCACTTTTCATAAGGAAGGTGAAAGACTATTTTAAATATTTGTAATAATACATAAATAGACAATAAACAAAGCGAGTCTTAAAGGCGAACATTTTTTAATAAATAAATGTCCCTGACATCTTTCTGATATGATAAAGCATTTTTATTTTGGACACTAATTCCAGTGCGAAATTTCCAAGAGGACTGAATACAGAGAATAAAATAAACTTCAAATTGATAATGTTCTAATTTAAGAACATCTGTTTTTCGACTAGTAATAAAATTTATCTAACTCGTTTATAACGAGAAAGTAGAAAACGAGACCGACTATTTGCAACGTTAAACCAGAATCGCCCGAAATTAATTTAAAAGCTAAAATGAAGAGCAAAGGATTACTGTTAATTTTTATAGATTAAAGGAAACGGTTAATTTTTATAGATTTTATAACGAGAAAGAAGAGAATGAGACAATAGTTAAACCAGAATCGGACAAATTATCAAAAATTAAATAAATCTATAATGTTCAGAACCGAACTAAAAAATGGCTAAAAACTGCTCAATTTTTATATATTTTTTATAACGACATAGTAGAATACGAGACAATCCTTAAACCAGAATAGACCGAAATTATCAAATATAAAAGCTGTAATGTGAAGAATAAAAAAATTTTAAAAACGGAATCATTTTTATAAATTTTAATCTATAATTTATCGAAGTCTTCGAGAATTTGGAAAATGAGACAATTTGTTCGTTAAATCAAGGTGCTCTTTAATCCAGAATAGGCTGTAATTATCAAAAATAAAAGCTATAATGTACAGAAATAAACTAAAAAATGCTTAAAAACATTTTAATTTTTATAGATTTTTATTTTCATTTTCGTTGTAATAACTTTTTTTTTTAATTTGAATTCATGTTTTTTAACACCCAATTCCATTTCTTACGCTATGTACTTTTGTATTTAAATAAAATAGCATTATAATAAGTTTTTCGTGGAATATTAAAATTTTAGATTATCTTAAAGAATACATTTATGGAAAAAAAACTTTCAGCGCTGCGTATGTTATATTTTTAATTAAGTTTTGATGATACCGTATCATTTCATTCCACGATACCTTTAATATGATGTGGGAAATAAAAGCTTTTTCTCACTAGATTAGGACAAAGAGAGCTTAGCTTCTACATAGAGCTTCTATATTTTTTACAAAAAATTAAACCAACAAAATTAGTTTTTAAATTTTCCATGCATGTGTACAATGCGAAAAAAAAAATAGAACACTGAATTATTTTAGATTTTTAATGATCGACATTGTCGCAGAACGTTACTGAGTTCTTGCAGAAAGAATTTCCCTTTAGAAAGTAAAAAATTTTGGTTTTCTTTTCTGCAAAAATTTTCGTTTTTTTTTTCTTCCCATAAAATTATATTTGAAAGATGCCTTTTTGGCGCATCGAAGGGGAAAGAAATAGTCTTAATTTTTCGATTCCTATTAGAGAAGAATGAAAAATAAAGAATATTGAAGCAAAAAATTTCTTTTCTGCAAAAATGTTGATTGTTTTTTCCGTCCACAATTATACTCAAGAGATACCTTTTTCACGCATCACAGGGGAAGAAATGCTCGTGATTTTTTTTATTCCCTTTTGGGAAAAATAAAATAATTTTGATTTTCTTTTCTTTCACTGATTTTACGATTTTTAATAGGATTACTTCACTGGGTAAATTTTAAAAAATTTCTCTTTTCTCACGGGAGATATTAAATACACGGGGGATAGTTAGCTTTAAAAAATGAGATGAGGTTTGTTTGTCTGAAATGCTTAGTTTTTTTTTTCTTCTAAAAATAATTTTCAACCATAAGAACCCCAGCGATGGCTGACGAATTGTACGCACACAGTGTTGACATGAAATATCCTCAGTGGTAGACAGATCATGGGTTAGAGTCCCCATGCCGTTAGGCTAACCGTGGAAGGTCTTCGTGGTTTTCCACTCCGTGTAACGCAAATGCGGGTTAGTTCCCTCTAGAAAGTCCTCCCCGAAGGCAAATTTCTTCCAGTACTCGATCCCTTGTCTTCTGGATTGGGTTCAAAATTACAAGGCTACGGGATGGAACATTAGTAGTCGTGAAGTCAACAAATGGGGTCGGCTGTTCAACGACAGTTATAAAATAAAAGAAATATGAATATTTTATGATATTCAGAAAACTTTCTGATTATTTTATTTCAAGCTCATTTCTTAAAATTTTCTTCAATTCAGAAACGAACCTTGTATTGTTTAACAATATTTTGAGAAAAGCTCCCAAAGAAATGCCATATATTATTATTTTTTTATTATTATAATTATTTCCCGAGGCTAGAGTTACAGAAAGGCCTCTACACCACAAAAGAGCCTTATATTATTAATATCAACAGTTTTTTGATGGTTTAAAATTTTCAATATTTGAAAAAATTAGCCATGTCTTAAAGAGGCCACTGTTAAAAAGCTACAACTAGTCACTGGTCCGTAGCAATTTTTTTTTTTTTAAATTTTGCCCTATTCTTAAAATTTAATCATCAAATTAGAAGTAACATTAGAACTGCGATTATTTAGGATTTTATTAATTTTTTTAAAAAATAAATATGGAATTATGAATATTTTATAATATCCTAAAAATCACTTTATTTCAAGCTCGTTTCTAAAATTTTTCCTTTTTTTAGAAATGAACCTTGTAATACGATATTTTAATAAAAGCCTCAAAAAAATTATATCAATATCAAAATTTTTTTGATCGTTTAATTTTTGAAAACGTAGCCACATCTTAAAAAGTGGTTACTGTTAACATGGTTTTTCAAATCTCTTTTCGATAAGAAAATTAATAATAATAATAATAAAAATACACAAATCAAGTGCTTTACACTTGAAGCTGAACTATAATGTTTAAATATATATGCCGTCTTGATGGGGAGAATTATCTGAACTTTAGAACGAACGAATGACTTAAACATTTTAAAAACCACTAAACTTTTTTTTAAAAAAACCCCAATTTGGCGACATTTTCCCACCCGGATTAAAATCATCAAAATCAAGGAGTTATTCTAATTTTTTGCAAATTTTTATGAGCCCAGATAATTTAGCAATGTAGTAAGTTTTTAAATATTTAAAAAAATCGGATTGCAAACGCTTTCATTTTTTTTTCTTCAAAACTGTGGCTTCTCTATTTTGCAGTTTTGTGCCATTTTCAGAATAAGTATAGAGGGCGCTGACTAAAGATAGGTAAAATTTGATTTAACAGTCACGAATAACTATTGCAAACTCACAACGGTTATAAAAAAAAAAAAAAAAACGTATTATAATAGTAGTTATAAAAATAGCGTAAAAAAAACGTCACTTCTTGCGAAGACAGACGCTTCGATAAGATTGCTACAACTAGCAGAGGTCTGTCCAGCCAGACATTTTGTGAAAGGTCCTGTTTTTGCAAAATTGTGAAAAGATTATTCATAATTTGTGAATTTTAAATAAGCGTTAAGTCACATTCTTTCAACCAGGGTCATGCTTTTCGTGAATTTGTGCAAATAGGGTCCTGTTATTTGGTATTTAGCCTATACTGCTACACAGAATATTCATTTCGGACGAATAATGGAAACAAAATCACTCACATTTTCAATAATTTCAATTGACATATTTTAAATAACGCAACTTGGTAATGTATCACTTTTAATGTGTTACGCGTTAAGTAAACTTAAATTCTTAAATTTATAATATTTTATTCAAAAAATTGCCAGAAACTAATTTTTATTTACATAATATTCTATTAATTAATTTCACGAATAAATATAAATTGATCAATTATTTATTTACAAAAAAATTATGATTTAATATTAATAAGAATGTGCACAGGATGTATGTAAAAGTAGAAATATTTTCTTAGAATAATACTACATTTGAAATTAAACTTAGGAAAACTTGGTTTGCCTGGAACCATCTTTCTCCCCCCCCCCCGGTAAGGGTTTATTCGATTAACAAAACAATAATGAAGATAAACAAATTTGGGAAGGGTCCGATTAAAATGTGAAGGGTCCGTTTTTATGAAAAGATATTTTGTGAAGGGTCCGTTAACGGACCCAAATTTCTTCTCAACAGACCCCTGACTAGTCAGTAGCAATTTTTTTCTTTCCTTTATTTAATTTTGCCTTATACCATTCTAAATTTATTTACCAATTAATAAATAAATACCAATAAATTTAGAATTACCGTTAAGACCGTGATAGGATCTGATTATTACCCCCCTAAGAAAGAAAAGAAATTTGAAAAAAGAAGTCTACTCAAGTTAAATCGGTCAACGTAAAATAATAACAAGTACAAAATTCTTTTCAATCAAAGAGAAAAGCACGGTTTCGGAAACAATGGCGCCCAGAAGCAAATAAAATATAAAAAAAAACGTGCCAAATATCGCATTGGCGAACTTTTTCTCGCGTAGAAGAGAAAACAATGATAATAAGACTTTTCTTTAGAATAAGAAAAAGCCACCATTGTAGAGTGTCAAGAAGATAGGAAAAAAAAAACAAAAAAAAAAACTTCATATCTATTCTCTCATTATAAGTCTTTATTTATAAAGATTTTCTTTAAAAAAAATAATAATAATAAATAAGGACCTTGACACGGTTTTTCCAAATGCAGCAGCTGCGACGTTTATTTCTTAGTTCCACTATTTCTCATCCTCAATTAAATAGTTCCAAAAGAGGAAAATGTAAATACAGGTGAAGAGGCAGTGTTCCTGGAATTTCTTATTCATCGTCCTTTTATTGCGCTGGATTTAATTTCCATCTGACAAGCGTGTATATCAGCGCATATGCATACATATTAGAGATTTGAAAACTATGCGCATCGCTTTAGGGGAACCCTTTTTTATTTTCCGAAGAACTTAATAATAGAGAAATGACGTGCATGGGAAGGATCGCATTATCCAAATGAGAAATCTGTCAGAGAATAGAGATAATAAAGATAGGCGTTTTGGGAAAGACATATATATTAGTAACGCGTTTATAAGATTCAAAATAGAATCAAAAAATTTTCAAAGATCAGGATATTTGCATTATCCATTTAATTAAAGTTGGATAATTGTATTACCCATTTAAATAAATTTGGATAATTGCATTATCCATTTAATTAAATTTGGATAATTGTACTATCCATTTAATTAAATTTGGAAAATTTCATTATCCATTTAATTAAATTTGGATAATTGCACTGTCCATTTGATTAAATTTGGATAATTGTATTATCCATTTAATTAAATTTGGATAATTGCATTATCCAAAGGAAAATTCTGACTGATTATAGAAATAATAAAGATAGACGTTTTGGGAAAGATATTCATTTTAGTAACGCATTTAGACGATATAAAAATATTAAAGGCAATTAAATCCGGATAATTGCATTATCCTAACAATTAAATTTTGATAATTACATTATACAAATGAGAAATTTGACAGAGCACAGAGATACTAAAGATAGGCGTGTTGGGAAAGACATATATTTTAGTAACGCATTTAGACGATTTAAAATAAAATCTAACACTTTTAAACGTTATTAAAATCTGGACAATTGCATTATCCATTTAATTAAATTTGGATAATTGTATTACCCATTCAATTAAATTTGGATAATTGAATTATCCACTCAATTAAATTCGGATAATTGTATTATCCATTCAATTAAATTTGAATAATTGCATTATCCATTTAATTAAATTTGGATAATTGTATTATCCATTCAATTAAATTTGGATAATTGCATTATCCAAAAGAGAATTCTGACAGATAATAGAAATAATAAGGATAGACTTTTTGAGGAAGAAATACATTCTAGTAACGCATTTAGAAGATTCAAAATAGAATAAAAAAACTTTTAAAGGTTATTAAAATCTGGATAAATTGCATTATCCATTTAATTAAATTTGGATAATAGCATTATCCATTCAATTAAATTTGGATTATTGCATTATTCAAAGGAGAATTCTAACTAATAATAGAAATAATAAAGGTTTTGGAGGAAAAAATACATTTTAGTTACGCATTTAGACGATATAAAAATATTTATGGGGCCGTTCAAAAAGTACGTACACAAAAATGGAGAAATTTTAAACCCCTCCCCCCCCTTCGTACATTACCGTACATAAGGTCTTACTCCCCCCCCCTTAGAGTACGTACATTTTATTAGTCTACCCCCCTTTTTCATAAAAATTAAAATAATTATGTTTTAAATAAAATTAAATATTTACTTAAGGAGTGTGTAGGATAAAGTCAAATTTAAATTTGGTGTATGTTTATAAAGTACGTACTTTGTATAATACCTCCCCCCCTCCCTATCGTACAAAACCGTACATAATAGCAAATCCCCTCCCCCCCCTTCGGGATGTACGTACTTTTTGAACAGCCCCTATGGCAATTTAAATCTGGATAATTGCATGATCCAAACAATTAAATTTGGATAATTACATTATCCAAATGAGAAATTTGTCAGAATAGACATAAAGATAAACGTGTTGGGAAAGAAATACATTTTAGTTACACGTTTAGGGGATTTAAAAAATAATCTAGAATAATTAAACTTTATTTAAATTTACATACATTAATTCAATTTAAATAATAAAATATGAAATTCGTGTAATTCTACGTAACCAGGGTGACCACTAACACATAGAAAAAAATTCCCCAATATTTTTCAGGCTGATTTTATTGAATTTTTTGCAATCGATGACATAAATTTGATTATTAATTTTTTGTTATGCCTTATTCTTATACATATAAAATAGAACAAAACAGTTAAATGTACTATTATAATTCGTAAAATTTAATGAAAATTAACATTATATCATTTACCATACAAATACATTCATAATAAAAATATCGAACTTAAAAATCAAATTAATTCAACTTTCTTGACTTTTAGGAATAATTCAGTTAAATTTACCTTACATTTCCATAATTTTATCCAAAATTATAAAATTCCTTTACATTTTCTTGATTGTTTTAAAAATTATAAAATTCCTTATTCTCACTAATTTCGAGTTTTGCGGCCACAATGGTAATCGCACGTCGATTATTTAGTAAAAAAACAGGGTAGAAAATATAAAATATATTTATCTTAGTAAAACACTGCTTTTTCCTTTTTTAAAAAAAAAAGATCAAAATTTTAAAATTAAATATAAATTAATGAAAAAAAAAAGGATCAAAATATTAAACAGCTTTCAACTACATAAAAAAGTAGAAAATTCAATAAAAATAACACCAGGTCGATTTAAAAAAAAACTATAATATATATATAATATTTTGAAAATAATATTTTGGAGACTAAAAATTGTCAATTGAAATTACGCAACTAATAATTAAAATTTAGTACAAAAATTTTCGCAAAATAAAATATATGCTAGCATTAAAATAAAAAGTATCAATAGAAAAACACCCAAATTATAGAGATCAATGAGCTCCACATTTGTAAATTGGGTCCTGAGAGTATGCAAATTATTCTTATTCAAATTTCTGTTTAGATATCATAAAAAAATTTAAAAGTTTTTAAATAAACAATTAAAATATTGAAAAATCACGTTCATAGGTCTTCTAAAAAAAAAAAATTTTTTTTTTTATGATAATTTATTTATTCCTGCACTATAATTTCTACAAATAAAAATAAAGTATTCATGTGCCATTAATATTTCCACATTTAAAAATACTAACAAGAAAAAAAAAATGCAATGTAAGTAAAGATGTAAAGAAAAGTGACTTGGCCGAAAAGTCGAATATTTGTCAGCTGAATACCGAAAATTCTTCGGCCGAATAGCAACACTTTAAAAAAAAATAATTATAATAATTAAAAAAAAATCATTAATAAATAGTTTTTTTTTATAAATAAATCCAGTCATTATTGAAAAATATTCAAAACTTAGCTATATAAAGGGGGGAAAATTATAATAGAAAAAAAAAATTATAATCATGTGCCATCAATATCTCCGCATTTAAATGAGAATGCAAAAAATAGTGATTTGGCCGAAAAGCCGAATATCGAATATTCGGCAGCAAAATAGCAGCATTTAGAAAGGAAAAAAAAGGGGAAAAAATTTATAAATATGTTTTATTTATAAATAAGTTTAGGAACTATAAAATATTAACTTACTTACAAACAATACAAGTTTTAAATAACAATTAGTTAAAAACTGACAAAAAGGTGTTGATTTATTTCTCTATTTCAACGTAAACATAATATAGAAACTTTCTCAGTAATTTTACTAATACTTTCTTGCTTCACTATTAACCTTCGGAAGCAGAAATTTTATCATACAAACTTCTTTCACTATATTGTATCGATTTAGGTCAAAATAATAAGTATCATATGAAGCATTTTAATAATTTGTTATTATGTAGTACAGCACGAATCACTGATGCATTTTTCTACATGGTGAGTAGCCAAATTAATCAACAAAAAATAAGCACCTTTTAAGCATTTAAATAATATTTTAAGCACTTTAAAAACTATCATAATTAGGCAAGGTTGGAAAGTTCTGGACAATTGATGGTTTTGTTTGGTTTTAACAATTATGTCAACAAAAAAAAAAACGTTTTGTACTTGACAATTGTCAAAATTTTTGATACGCTACGTTTTTGATACGTTTTCATACGCTACGGACGGACGATGCGCCGAAATCAATGTGAACAGTGATTTCTGCATAATTCGTAGCGAAAATCCACATGGTAAAGAAAAAATCTCAATTTGAAAAAGGGAAAATTAAGCACTTTTTAAAAACACCCAATGAAAAAAGCACCTTTAAGGGCTTTAAAAAAAACGAAAATCGAAAAAAAGCACCTTTAAGCACTTTTTAAAAACGCTACGCACCCTGTTCTACGTAAAAACTTCCAAGCCATAATTTTTCGAATTTGCACTTATTTGCAGCTATTTAAATCCAAGAGAAACAGTTATGCATCAACTGAAATTTCTTCAATTTACAAAATCAATTATTGATATTTTTGAATATGAATGCAGACAAATTGTTTTCCAAATTTTTTCTTTTCGGATTTTAGTATAAATAATTCCGATAATCCAACTGATTTTTTTTTTTTAAAAAAACATTAAACTATTTTTTATAATTAAAAAATACCAAAATATATTTTTTGATTGTAATTAAAGTGTCAGAAAAAAAATATACATTGGTCTCCCATCTCCGTCAAAAGGGTTAAAAAGATGCCCACGGGAGATGGAAAATTCTGTTTCGTTGCCATTGGTATTTTAAAACTTAAAGTTAAGAGAAAAGCAAGTGCAGATAATCCTAGAATAGAAGTTTGAAATGTTGTCAAAATATCGGAATGCAAACAAATTATGACAGGATTACTTCGCAAGAGTCTAATCCAGATATTTTGAGCTTCAGCTTAATTTTTAACTCTAGGTTTACAATGAATTCACTTTTTTATACTTTAAATTTTTAATTACTTCTATAGGTGAAAAGAATTCACCATAGCGTTCTCTTAATTTCAAATACAATTTTATATTATTATTACTTCCAACTTACTATTTTATATCATTTTAATGTTACTTTATTCCTAGCAGAGAATCAATACCAAAACGGGAATCTACAAAATCAGCTATGTATTATTCCAACGTGTTTTTCCTATTTACTATTTACTACTTTATATCATTTAGTGTTACTTTATTCCAGCAGAGAATAAATACCAAAACGGGAATCTACAAAATCAGCTATGTATTATTCCAACGTGTTTTTCCTATTTACTATTTACTACTTTATATCATTTAGTGTTACTTTATTCCTAGCAGAGAATCAATACCAAAAAGGGAATCTACAAAATAAGACATGTATTATTCCAACGTGTATTTCTAATTTACTACTTTATATCATTTAGTGTTACTCTACATCATTTGTTACTTTATTCCAGTAGAGAATAAATACCTAAAACGGAATTCTACAAAATCAGCTAGGTATTATTCCAACGCGTCATAAGTCCAATAAAATGATTAATCACATTGAATAATTAATAATAGTTCGAAAAAAAAAGAAAAAAAAGAACGTGTGAGTAGTACTACTAAAAAGAAAAGAAAAAATGTCGGTCAAGCTATCATCTTATCGATATCTGCAGCCTATGTTGTCCTTGCAAAGAGCGACGCAATTCATGCTGAAAGTGAAAGTGGAGCAGGTCACTGGGTCTTTGTCATTGGGTCGCGAGACTTCCAAAACATCACTCTACTCTTTCCACTACTAAAAGATTAGAAAAGAGTGTTTTAGGTTTTGGAAAAACAAAAGAAAGAAAAAAAAATGGCGCCCTCGACACACAAATACCACACCCAGCAACATGCATCGCTTGCGTGCTCTTGCCAAATGGGAGAGAGAGTTGCTCCTTTAAAATTGTTTTTAATTGAATAAAAACTTCGACTTCGAACTTACCTCACAATAAATGGAAAGAAATCATGATTATCTTTTGTTAACTTCGATAACTTTTATTATTACTTGATCTTTTTAAAAAAGGCAAAAGAATAAAGATTTAGAGCAGGGGTTTCCAACTTACATGAGACCGGGGGCCACTTGGTCAGAATTTTATATAGGTCTCTTTTTTATGTTTGAAGGAACGTTAAATATTACTGTCAGATTTTTATCAAGTTGTACAAAACTAAAGTATTGAATTACAAATAATAATAAATATTTTCTTGGATGCAAAACCTGAGAAATAAATTTTTTTGCACCGTTGGTATGCTAGATTTCACAGAAACGAAGAAATCAGTTTTTTTAATGAAAGAAAAGTATTATAAACCCATATAGATTTTTCACGAAAATTGTTCGCAAAAAAATAACAACTAATATATTTTAGATGGCGGGCCACAAAAAAAAAATCTTCGCCGGCCGCCAGCTGGCAACCACTGATTTAGAGCAACAAAATGTTCAATTTTTTGTTATTTATAAATACTAAAGATCTCCTCCCCCCCCCCCCAATCCAGAGCTTTAGGTGCAATTTTTTTTTAGTAATTGGTACCTTAAGTAATTACTGTGTTAACAGATTTTTTTTAAAAAGAAAAAAAAAAAATCGAAGCGGAGTAATATTTTTTTAATTTTTAGAAAACATTCGTTTTTAACAATACATATACCATTTAATTATTTTATTTAAATGATTTTTAAAAACTTATAGTGAAATTAAGAGTTAATTTTTAATAAAATTTAATTAAACAATTTTATAACAAAAAAAATTATTTGAAAAAACGTGTGTGTTGCGTGTTACAGAACCTATCAAGGGTGATTGTGGGTCCAACTCAAAAATCCTGAAAATTTCTTGAGTAAAATCCTTAAAAAATTTAATATCTTTATAAATTTAAATCATTGAAATTTTCAAAACATGATATTCTAAATGAATTATATGCAGCTTAATTTAAATGAATAATTATGTGTAAGTTTACTTTTATCTGTAATCACATTTATAATTCTACCAGAAAAAATATTTACAAATGAAAGAGATGCCAAGCATAAATTCTAGTTCTAATATTTTTAAATAAAATATACAAGAATTTTTATTAATAAATGTGATCGATGATTTCTTGGAATTTCTGAACTTTGGATTTCCGGAAACTTTCGGATAGCGAAAAATCCGGACTTTTTGCCGGAGCACAATCACCCCTGACCTATGATGGTGTTAATGTGACCAGCATTGCGAAATGACCGTAATTGCTGAGTGCACTTCAAGTCGCCACAATGTACAGATAAAATGCTGCGCCATGACAGTTTGACATATTATTGTTTATTTATTTTTCAATATTTACCCCATCAGTTTTCTTAGAAAGGTTTTATATAGATAGACGCTTAGAAATGGAGGGGAAAAAATGGCATTACATACTTTAAGTAATGATAATTTTTACTTATTCGATTCTTTTAATTTGAATTTTCATTCGTGAAGATGTCTATTCTATTCTTTATTTTTATTTTACTCACAAAGTATACTCTGATAATGAAACTTTTTATACATTGTAATCAATAAAGGGTAGAAAATTTTTTCCAGATAAATTGAGATTATCTTCAGCAAATATGTAGTCTGTGGTACCTTATCAACATGTTTTATATTTTTTCTAAGTACATTTTAGTCGATTGATTTGTGTAGATGATAGGGAAACCAACTAGATCTAGAACTAATGATTAGTAAAAGAAGAGATTATGCTTAAAGGTTTTATATTTCATACAATTTAAAATATTTTTTTTTATAAGAGAGAGTATTCGGATACGTATATATATTACATTCATGTAATAATTGGTTAAATTAGGCGATACTTAATATAAATTCGACTATTGGATAAATTAGAGGATATATTATATAAATATAGAATATTTGTTACATCAGGTATTATATTAATATATTGTAATAATTAGATCAAATTATTAGAATCACTGAAGTTTTTCAATAATGACATGTTTTGCACGAGTTTATAGGCAATACTTTTATATTTAATCATACATGTAATGGACTTTTATTCAGAAGATTTTTTATATACTTTCTATTTGTATTTATTTTCAACGTATTGCATTACAATGTTAACTAATTGATACACGAACGTAAACAAGTTCAAACCTGTTTCAGCCGCTTAAAAGCAATAAATCTGTACACCTGATAATAAAGATTTTACATAGAATAATTTGGCCAGGGACTGTATTTTGTACGAGGTTAGATTAGTAACTTATAATATAAAAATAATCCTACCATCCTCAATCAGTAACTAAAACCCAGTTTTTAATTTGGCTGTACCCTTTTGATTTGGTATTTACTGGCATTGTTACCAATGGTATTACTACCAATGCTTAGCTCAGTAGCCTTGTAATTTTGAACCGAACCCAGAAGACAAGAAAACAGTTGGATCAAGTATAGGGACAAACTGGTCTACTTGGAATGCTTTTCAACAGAACTAATCTGCATTCGCGTTAGATGAAGAGGAAAAAAACAAGAAAAATCAACCTGATGGCAAAGGGATAACCGTGAGAGGTTTTCGTTTAAAACAAGAAAATTCGTAAAAACAAATTCTAAGAATTATTAATAGAAACTATGAGGAAAATTATAAAATTAAAAAAAAAAAAGTATCGCACATTTCGATAAGGAATTTAATGCGGTTTAATCACAATATTTTTAATACGAAAAATTATTCTTTTTTTAATTCATTCGAGTGTACCATAAAGACGTTTCTTTTTTTCTTTTCTTTAAAAATATTAAACTTCAAGGGGGCGGCAAAAAAAACTGTCACTAGAGTCTCATATTTGCTGAAATTTTGTTAACTGAAAAATATTTAGGTCTAAAACGCAGGTTTTAAATTTTTTTTTTTTTTTTTTTTTTTTTTTTTTAAAAGCACAACTATAAACAAATTTTATTCAAAACTATATAGTTCAGAACGTGAAGTAACAGTTGAAAAAATTTACTTAACATAAAATAATGCAAAATTTCGGAAATGAAAAATTTAATTTCCATGGATTCTATAGGAAAACTTTTAAATTTTTATCAACTCAATCGTTAGGTTTTATGTTGATTGCGGGTTACTTTAATGTTTACATGGAGATGATTTTGGGAAAACCTAAATCCGGCTAAACTAAAACCTGCTTTAGAAAAAAAGAGAAGAAAAAAAAAAAACATCGCGATAAAGTGGCAATTTTTATCTACTTAATTTTGAATTTCGATAATCATTTTATACGCTTCGTAAATAATATGAAACTGCGAATGAAAACATTCATTGGTGTAACTAAAAATGAATACATCAGCAACACATTTCATGCAAATATAGGTAGGTGCACAGATGTTTCGATTGATTATTATTTTTTATTTCTCATTCGTATTGCAATTTCTCCTCATAAACACGCAAGTGAAAATTGGGTTATGATTATATTTATACAATATCAAATTTCAACAGAATTGAACAGGTGAATACATATTTGAATTTGAATTTCTGTTTTATTTTCATTTCCTATTTGAATATCGGTTGGGGAAAATATTTATATTATGACTGCATATATGAGCAATCGATGCAATCGCGTCGAATTTTAATTTGAATCTTGGATAGCATTTTTAATTTTTGATATTAGTTAGCTAGATGTTTCTTTGTTCTTAACAAATTTTTGTTGTTGAGATCAGCGATTCGGGAATGTCACACCAAATTATCTTGCTTCTTAACTGGATTTAAGTTAACGTTGATCTATTTAAATTATTTATAAAGTTTGATAGGAATTCACTAAGTTATAAATAATGAAGACATAATAAAATATTTACGAAATTAAAATTTTTAATTAAATTTAATTTATTCAATAATTAATTAAAGTGCACTAGAGAACGCATGTGTTTAAACATGAACCGTTACGTTAAGACTTATTGTGAATAGTTTACAATCAAAGTAAACACTGTAAGTTTTATGTTTTAAGTAAAACATGATTTTTATACTTTAGAAACCAAATAATCAGACTTAAAAAAAAAAAAAAAAAAAGCTTTAAAAAATTACTAGGGCACTCTTCGGATTGTGACATTTTGTTTCAGTTAAAAGTCTTAATATAATCTTAATTTGAGTTCATTTTATTCATTCCTAAAATAATATTTAATTTTTAATAACAGAACAAATTTATTCAAATCTTACTGAATTTCGATTTTGCTTCCATTATTATTAAATAACTCAGGTTTTCATACAATTTAAATGAAAATAATAATTAAGATTTAAATAAACTAAATCTTGATGTGTAATCAAATTTCTTTTTTACAATTTTAGGTTATATTGCTTGGTATTTTATTTTTATCAGGCGAAAATAAAATTATATAATAAAATAAAATAAAATTCTACAGTTAAAAAATAAATTAAAAAAAAAAAAAAAAAAAACATAGTCATAATTATAAACTTTAAATAAAAAAAAATTTAAAAAAAAATAAAAAAGGTAGTAGCTAAACTAAGCCTTTTCAAATTTTTTTTCTCTTTCCTTCAAAGTCAGAAAAGCGATTTTTGCTCCCGCTAACCTTCAAATTCAATTTAGACGATTTATTTTTTCATCCCCCCTAACAGCATTTATTATAAAACAGAGGGCAACTTTTTACGACGGAACCCTAAACGTATAAATAAAATTTATTAGCAAATATATATTTTGATAATACATGATGTGAAGAATGAATTTTTTGTTTCAATAATCGTTTTATCAATAAAACTTATAAAATAATAGGTTTTATGTCAAAAAGTTGAATTCGCAGACCTCGAAATAGTCTAATCTAGTCCTTTTTTTTTCTTGGTCGATATATTAACTGAAAATCAATGAAATAAGCTGAATTATAGTTTTCGAAAAAGAACTCTTATAAACGAGGAGATATATAAATTCGTTAATTCTTGAATTTGGTCATTTTATTTCGAATTGGAAAAGCTCGATAAGACGAAAATAGTGACGAAATTTTTGATAAATTTTACAAATTTTTTTTTTCCCGACATTTTACTAAAAAAATTTCACAAAAACGACCTAACCTATCAAAGAAACTATTGTTCTGACATAAATATAATAACAAGTTCCAAAAATTATTACTGATTTTAAAAAAAAAAATTTAAGTCTCGGAAACCCCCTGTGACCCCGTCCTCAGGGTTCAGCAAAACACAATTAGGGAGAAGCTTTAATAAAGCATTCTTACAAGTTTGTTAATTACTTCCAAACATAAACTTTACGTTCCACCAACAGAATATAACGATTTGCAACGATCTTGTATTTGCAAATTAAATTTTTTTGTAGCATTACTAAAAAAAGAAGAAGGAAAAAGAAACGATTTTTATCCCTTCCTCTCTTAAATTTATCATCTGCGGAGCAAGAAGAGGCTGCAGCTATTACTTCCGCAAATCCACTTCCTCACCACCCCTGCCCGACCACGTGACAAAGGTGGTCCTTTTTTTTTTCCATCTGCGATTTCAAGGTCATGTTTTGGGCTTCCCCCGTTTCTCTCTTTTAACTGTTGACTGTGGAAAAAGATGCTGCTTCTCTCTTCCCGTTCAGGTGGTGAACCCCTTCTCACACCCTCTCCTCTATCTACCCCACCCCCATCTGTCAATATGGTACTCCAATCACGTCTCGCATTCCCTGCACGTTTCAGATTATTTTGACGGAAGAATCCTGTGCCCTTCAAAAATAATTTGAAGGCAGTTTTTTTAAATCGCGTTCGTAGTCAACTGTTAGTTTGGATTAAAATGTTAAAAGAAAAAGAACTGATAAAAAATTTTAAATTCACATTGTTTATTTCGTCAAATGTAACAGAATTAAAAAATTATCATTACATATTAACGTATACTGACATGGGTATTTTTTATTTGACATTTCATAATTCAATAATTTTTCTTCTCATTTCTTTAAAACATAATACAATTGACAATTTGACGTATAAACATTTCATATGTATTTTTTCTTTAAATGTCTTTTCTTTTTTATCTTAATTTCTTCAAATACATAACAACTTATAAATTATCATTATATATTAACGAATAATGATACCTTTTTTTTTGTCTCTTTAGTTGATATTTCTAGCTTTCACAACAAAAATTTAGTTCTTCAAATGTAACACATAAACGTTACATAGTTTGTAATTTGCAAAGAAGTTTTTAAAAAAAATGGTGTATAGACGTTTTTCCTAATTTCATTTATTTTTCATTTATTTATTTGTTCAAACTAAATATGAGATAATTCACAAACTATAATAATCTATTTTAGCCTATTTTATAATAATAACGCGTGTTTGAATAGAAATTTGTTAAATTTATACGAAGTTACTTTAAACATGACGTACGTAAATAGTTTAGGTTTTATAGCTCTTAGGGATATTTGGCTGTGTGCAGGATATTTCAAAAAATGTTTGGCGAGGAAATGCTGTTGGCGTCATGAAAAGAGGGATTTAGCATCTATAAAAACGATCCCAACTGATATAATTAAGTGTAAAAACAAATTTACCATTGATGGAAAATAAAGCTAATTTGAGCCGCGAAGGCTCAAGGGATAGAGCGTCCGCCTTTCAATGAGGCGAACCGAGTTCGAATCCCAGTCGATACGAATTCCGCATCCGGCTTGCACCGACCACAGTGCTGACGTGAAATATCCTCAGTGGTAGACGAATCATGGGTTAGAGTCCCCCTTGCCGTCAGACTAACCGTGGGAGGCTCTAGTGGTCTTCCTCTCCATATAATGCAAATGCGGGTTTGCTCCATCAAAAAGTTCTCCACGAAGGCCACGAAATATCTCGTAAGTTCCCTTGTCTTCTGGATTGGGTTCTAAATTACAAGGCTACGGAGTGGAACATTAGTAGTCGTAAACTCATATTTGGGTCAGCTATTCAACGACGGTTATAAAAAAAATTAAATAAATAAAGCTATTTTAAATTAATAAACAATTATGATTAAGTTAGCACTTAACTTTATATCATAAAAATTAGTTAGCCTTAAAAGATGAGAAGAGGTTTGTTTGAGATGTTTGTTTTTTCTAAATTAACTTCTTTTTTTCTAATTTAATTTTCAACTCTAAAAGTAAATCATTGATCATCGTCAAAAAGAGCTCTCTAAATTTGAGTTTTACGCGAATATTTTAATCAACTTATTTGTTTTTGTTTTTCTTCATTTTTTGTTTTGATATTTTCTAGCTTTTCCCAAATTGCCTCATTTCCTGCGTTCAGAGGTTTGCCCGGTAACTGTGAGAGGTTTTAATGGTCTCCCCTAAAGGTTTTCTTCAACACGTAGTCTTTCAAGGAGGTTTCGCTCTATTATAAAAAAAAAAAAATGATAATTCCATATTTATTAGAAAATAAAAAATAAAAAAATACTATGCACACGGGGTACTTTTTCGAAGAACATAGAGGCGACTGGCAGACATTTTAATCGCCATTTGTGATATTAAGTCGCCATAAGGTCGATAGGGAACGTTCATTTTGCCCTATACTAGTTTAGTTGAGTGCAAAATTCTCGTCGACAATTTTTTTTTTTATTAAAGAGTAGGTAGATATTCAATTAAAACATTTTTAATTCTAAAAAAGATTTTTTTTTTTTCAAAAAGAAAAAAATATGCAGCAAGCACATAATAAAAGTTCATACAATATAGGCTATAAAAGGCTTTTAATATTAATTTCCATTTCTTTAATTACAGCTTTTTAAGTACTGAAATGTTGATTCAAATAAATTGTTTCGAATTAGTGCTTCGATTATTCAACTTTATATTCTGGAAGTCAATAATTAATAATTAAGTTAATAACTGAACTTTTATAGAGAAACATATTTTGTTGAGCAGCCATCTAATTTTTGATTATTATTTATTTTACATAAACTATTTCAAAACCATACTTCAAAATAATAATAATATTAATAACATTTTTCAAGATGTTAAAAATTATTATTTAAGGAGGGAGTTAAAAAAAAAATCTTCTTCTGAAAAGTAATTTTTTTACAGTGCAATGGTTTGAAGTGTAAAAAAATTCTTTACAGTATTATGAGAGAGAAGAGAAAAATATAGTTGAAATTTTTACATATCAAACAATATTAAATTAATCGACAGCTAATTTCAGTGTAAAATATAATGAAAATTTTACATCATGGCTACATTTAATATTATAACAATTAATTTAATAAAATGTAATAAACTATTTAAGTTTTTCGGTATATAAAGAAAGCATGTCAGAATGTGATATGTTCCTTTCTGTAAAACGAAGAAATTAATTGTAATAAAATTTTGAAGGTATATTAACAGTAAATAAAATAAATTAGCTCATTATCAAAATAAATAATTTAATAAAAAATAAAATGTTCTTTATGAAATTTAAAAAAGAATGACAGTGCCTGAATTAGATATTTATAAAGAAAAGGAAACTAATTGCTATAAAATTTGGGAATGTTTTAATGCAGAAATTAACGGAAGGGGTAGAGGAAAAAGAAAAACTACACGGAGTAAACAAAATAAAAGAATCCAGATTTAATCGGTAGCCATTTTCAATTCAAAGATAAATCGTGTTTATTCTGCATCGAGATTCTGGCTCAAGGTGATCCGAACGTAGCACGCATGCGCAGTTCGCTTCTTTCTACCTCTACTGCCAGCCAGCATCACTCAACCATTCCCACAGCTAAGTAGGTGACCTACTTTTCCTGAATAACACATACTGAGCCTTTTTACTCCGTTCTCTTATCCCGCCAAAAAGATTTCGCATGCGTCCTGCTGCATATAGTTCCTCCCCTTTTCCTGTGAGCTTACGCGTTGTTTTTCGACATTTTCCCCTTTCGGAAGACGATCACGTGTTTTGTGGAACTCTCACTTTCGATTGATCTTGAACTGAATAGAGTGACCCACTTGCGTTTGTGACAGTGACACACTTACCTAGAGAACTTCGGTAGGTCTTATTAACTTATGCAAGATGTTGACATTTCATTTCTGACCCACTAGCAGGAGAAAGTCAAAAAGCCAATATTTAAATTTAGGCACTGGCCAATCAGAAGAGGTCACTTTTACTCCACTGACCCACGTTTGTTTCATTAAAGTGAAAGTGAAAAAAGAAATCCGAAAGAATATTAATTGATATTAGATTAAAATATTTAGTACTAGTTATTTTTTTCCCAGACGGATACGATTAAACACAATATAAAAATTTCTAAACTATAACCGTAATGCTGATAATAGGTTCACAACATTTATTTTCTTTTACAAGTTATGATTACCACGATATGAAATTTTTCTAAAACATTTCGACTAAATTTGTTAAATTTTAGAAGGAAATAAAATAAATTCTTCGAAAATTTTAGAAATTAGAGTTACTACATACGGTTCATAATTACTTCATACTTAAACTTCAATGCATTTTGTACGAAATCATATTTCTTTAAACCTTTCTAACCAAAATTTAAATTAGGTTTTTAACTCATATATCAAACCGAGACTTGTATCTTTGATTTTTCCGTAAGCTTCAAACGTTAATACGGGTGGCCGCAAATATTCAGTAAAAAAAGTTCTCAGACTTTTAAAAGAGTCTGATATAATTAATCATTATTTCTGATATAGTTAATTTTTCATATCTTTTATCTTAAACATAAAATATACTATAAAAGCATAACATAAAATATACATCCCATTAGGGTTGAAAAAAACTTTAAAAAATTGTTCCCGTTATTAATTTTTCTGAAAAATTACAGCGGACTTCTAGCTGCTTCACGTAAGACCCTGCACGTGCGGATGTTCAGCACCAACTCTGCAGACGAGTGAGATTGTTCTGCAGTAAATACGCTACGCAGAACAAGGAAGTGCCAAATATATTTTAATGCTGCCCTTCGACAGCCGACCCAATCCTGAGTTTACGACTATCTATGTTCAATTCCGTAGTCTAGTAATTTTGAACTCAATCCAGAAGACAAGGGAACAACTGGATCATGCATTAGAGCAAACTAGTCTTCGTGGAGGACTTAATGACGGAACAAAGCTGAATTTACGTTACATGGAGAGGAAAACCACGAAACGACAGAGGATATTCTACGTCATCGCTGTGGTCGGATTTCGAGCCTGGGGCACCTCATTGAGAGGCGAACGCTCTATACACTGAACCACAGCTGCTAAAAACCTAAGTATTAACGAAATACAGCACTTCCAAATTACAAATGTTCAATTGCGTGTGCTCTGTGCAAGTTATGTCCAGTACTGAGATTTTTCAGTAGTATTTGCGTTTGTATTTAGAACATACACACGTGTTAGTGTTTAGTCTTTCAATTAGATAATACAACTTTAATGTTATGAAGCAATTTTAACAAAAAAAAAGATGAGTGTAATTAGTTCAACTGAACTGCAACAGTCATAAGCTTTCATCATTTTAACGAGAGAAAAAATTTCAATGTTATTAGGTATTTGTCCAGAGTATTCAAGATGGCGCCATAAAGGAAAGAATAATTAGCGATGATGAATAATTGATGATGAGTTCGGATAATTGGAATTTCGAGTATTGACTTAAAATGAGTGATTAGTTTTTGAGTTTAATCACGATTAAATTTAATTTTCAAATGTAGTTATTTTAGTCTTTCAAAACGTTAAAGACAAGAATGTGTATTTTAGACGCTGTGCAAGGTCAGCTGTGTGTAAATAGTTCATTTACACAAAACTGAACTTCGAAATATTTTTTAAATGGTTATACGAAATATTTTTAAAATTAATATTCCGGATTAAATTATTAATACAATTATCTGGACTGTTTAATAGAAACAAGTGCAAAATTGTATTTTTCGGAACCAAAATCAAAACTTAATGTGCATGAAATATTTTTTAAATTAATACTATAATTCAATTTTTATAGAATTATTTGAATTGTTTAATAAAAACAAGTGCAAATGAAATATTTTTAAAATTAATATAATTACATTTTTATAAAATTATTTGAATAGTTTAATAGAAACAAGTGCAAAATTGTATTTTTTGAAAACAAAGCAGAACTTAATGCTCATGAAACATTTTTAAAATTAATATTATTAAATGTTTAAAAAATTATTTGAATAGTTTAATAGAAACTAGTGCAAAATTGTATTTTTCGAAAACAACGCAGAACTTAATGTACATGAAACATTTTTAAAATTAATATTATTAATTGTTTAAAAAATTATTTGAACTGTTTAATAGAAACAAGTGCAAAAAATTTTTTTCCGGAAGCAAAGCAGAACTTAATGTAAAGGAAATATTTTTAAAATTAATATTATTACATTTTATACAATTATTTGAACTGTTTAATAGAAACAAGTGCAAAATTGTATTTTTCGGAAGCAAAGCAGAACTTAAAGTAAAGGAAATATTTTTGGTATGAATAAATAAAAATAAATATTTATGCGACACAAAGAATAATCTATTGCCCATTCTCTGTGGTTAATCAAGAGCCAAATGAAGCCAAGGTCGAGATGTTAAATCCAAAAGTAGGTTAGTAGTTTTTTTTTGCATTTAAAAAAACGAATAAATAAAAATTCGAAAACAATTCTCTCGAACAGTGTATAACACAACACGCAGTTGAAGCACCAAACAAGATAGAATAATAAACGGAAAAAATTGCCGTAAAGAAGAATAGAAAAAAAAGAACTTTCTTTGTTAAGCCTATTAAGCCATTCAGACTTTATCCCAAGTTTAGTTGTTTTTTCCTTCCTTCCACTTTCACTGAACACGAAACGAACACTTTTTTTTTAAAATATATTCTTTTTTATTTATTTCCTTTACATTTTTTCGCAATGACCCACTTGACAAGTGTCGTGTAGCCTCATTTTTTTTCTCTATTTTATAGCATTCTTTCAATTTTTTTTCAATGTTAGAGAATAATGCAATTTTGTTTTTGTTTTCGACGAAAACAATGCAGTTAAGTCAAAATGTTATTAAATTAAATCTGTAGATGGTAGTTGCAAATGAAAGTGCAGACTTAATTTTAGGAATATTTTCTGACTGATTAACAACAAAGTATTTTTTTTTCTTCTCTTTTCTTCTTCTAACTACTCAAGGGTAAAAAAAAGAAATCTTAAGATTTTTACAACAGTAACGGATGTAATATGTAAATTAGGAATTTAAATTATTTCTGTATTTCACCATTTAAAACATTAGAAGGAAATCGATTGCGATATAGTAATTTAAAGGAACATTTGTCTTTTTTTATTCTTCATTTCTTTAAAATAAAAAAATTGTGACCGAATTATTTAAATACCAAAATAACAAATTAAAAACAGCTTAATTAAAAACTGGCGTTGAAGTTTTGATTAGAGAAAAAGTACCAGAATTAACCAGACGACAACAGTTTACACATTGCCATTTATATCACGTGGTAGTTATCATTATCAATCCAGTAGGCTGAATTCATTTCTCCCATTACCTTTTATTATTTATACCATATTTTAAAAAAAAGAAGGAAAAAAAATGGCGGGACTTATTAGTCAAACGACGAGATAGGATTAAGTAAACAAATATTCTAAACTCTAGCAAGTTAATTATTAATTAAAATTAATTGTGAAAAAAGTGCTCAAAAAGTAAAATTAATTTTAAGAGGTCAAACGTTCCACCCCTTCAGACTTTAACTATTGGGAACATAGTACCAATATTCTGACGGATCCCCGCCCTTTATTTTAAAGAACAAAAATTAATGGAGTGACAAAATTCATCGATTTTATAGGGGGGGAAGGATTTTATTTTTTATTTATTTTATTTTTTTCCGAGCCAGTTAACTTGATTCTCAATACTATGGGAGAGCGCAATCAATTTTAAATAGACACCGAAATTCTAACCTTGAATTTTAAAAATGTTGCTTTACTAATTCACGATGCAAAAAAAAAAAACTTTCTTAAAAACAAGTACAAGACAAATTTTAATTGTATAATTTAAAGATGCAAATAGTTGACATTCAGCGAAAATAAAGTTGAAAACTTTACTGTAATTTAGTTTAATTAAATAAAGCAAATTCTGTCAAATTTCAAATGTTTCTTAATATCAAAATATTACACGTGAGCTGTGGCTGTTAATTTTTATAATATGCTGATGTATTACACTAAAAAAATAATTCAGTTACAATTAATTTTTTCCGATACTAAACATATTTAGTAACATATGCCACCGTGGTATTTAAGAAGCGATATTAATGATCTCTTTTTTTGGCCACACTATAGGTACGTTACGAACTCGTAAAGGCACCTTGCAAGCCCTGGACCTTTTTCCCATGGCTTAATTGTCATTATATCATAATCCATTTAGTCAAGTTGGTGGCAAATATGATAATTTTTATATAAACGTTTGTGTTCTAGCACTAAATGTTTATATCAAAAAAAATTTCTTATTTTCTAAAAATTAAAAACTTCAAAAATTTTTATTTTTTTAATTTAAAAAAAATATTTATAAAAAAAAAAACATACTTTTTCTAACAAATTTTCCCTTATATCAATAATTGATTTAACAATAATTATATTAAATATATAATAATTGTATTAAATATATACATACATATTTGTGAAAATTGATTACTCAAATTCAAAATTCAAGCATCGTAATATCGTATTAAAAATTGGATTTTTTAAAATCACGCAGAATTTCGTAGCAATAACGGTTGAAAAGGCGATCGAGAAACAAAATAGACTTACAATGGGCTTACAATAGACTTACAATGCACATTGAGCGCATTAAAAAGTGATGACTCAAATTTGCAATTTATTATTTTTTTAAAATAAAAAAAATTCATTGTGTTCAGAAGCTCCCGAAAGCCTCAGGTTGCCAGCCCGATTTATGCTAAAAAACATCGCTAGAAGTACAGGAAAGTCTCCCAATTTTTCTGAAAATAGTTGCTCTTTTAGTCTTTTCAGGCAAAAAAAAAAAATTCGCCATAGCCGAAAATAGTTGCAAATAGTCGCCAACAAGTTAAGAACAAGCCAGATTTAGGCAGGTCACCAGCTGCTGATAAATACGCATCACATCAAAAAAGACAGTAATGCTATCATAGACGATAACAATACAGATCAAATAATATCCTGGCAATGATTGATAAACATAATTATCGAATACCATCAGGGGCTGGTCCGGTAAGTAGTTGCTTAAATAGGTGTGGTAAGACGAAATTAAAAAAATAAATAAATATAACTACATTTTCTGCGTGACTAAAAACTTGAAAATGCAGACGATAATTTAAAACGTCGGATATATTTCTCAAACAAAAAAAAAAAAAAAAAAAATTGATTTTATGAATCTGGCATTTAAATTCCAGGTAACTAAAGACTTCAGATGACCTGGCTAAAGCATCATCGATTAATAATTAAACCTGTTAACTCTTTTCGATTTTAATGTAACAAAAACAACATTTTCCGGCGCGATTAACATTTTGAGTGCAGTTTTGTTTGGCTATTTCATTAGTCTGCAAATGTTATGCAAAGTTACAACTAACAAAATAAATAAAATAGTAATGAAATTCATTTCTTTTAAATTTCTATAAGGGATTGGCTTGAATTGTATAAAACATATTTCTTTCCATATCTCAGTTTCCCCTCCTAAAATTAGATATTAAATTACTTTTGTTTTTAAGAGAAATGTTTTCATTTCATGGACGTATTTATGGACGATGGTTATTCATGGACGTATTTCGCTCTATATAATTTGAAATAAAAGTGCATTAAGTAATTTGTATCGCATGCATATAAAGAAAAATAATAAAATTGTATAATTTGACTTATTTTTAAAATTTATTTTACTCTGTACATGTTTATCATTAATAAAGTTTTTTTTTTTTTTTTTTGAGAGCCAAAAATATTTTTACTTACACTTGAAAAGCAGCTGGGACCGGCTCTGATTACGAAATTACGATCATTATAAATTACATATCAAATCAAAAGGATCAAATGGCGAATATTTTACACTAATGCTTGTGAAAATTGCAAATTTATGAAGGAATTGCCAGAAATTAATGAAATTTATTCCACATATCACTGACAGTGGTACAAATAAACATATGCGCAATCGCTTTGTAATTTGCATGCCTTATTCTCACTTTACATTTCGTATCAGTTTGGTTCAATTTGTATAATTTCTTCACGGTGTTATCATTTTTACAAACATGTGTATATATAACGATAATTATTGGATAGTAAGTTATAGTGAAAGTTGACACATTAAATCTGGGTAACAAACATTTTGAGGAGATTTCCGTATCGTGATCTGTGGCAGACAAATCGCCAAGACTTAGTAATTTTTGAGCAGCGGCCAGCGAGAAACTAAAAAATAAAATAAAAAACATCACAGAAAGGGACCAACTCAAAAGGTATAACTCGTAACCACTCCCGGGCAAACATCCACATTCTTTTCTCTTTTTTTGTTTAAATAAATTTGCAAGTTTAAAATCTATTTAGCACCTTGGCGATTGTAGCTGGCGCGACAGATCAGGATACGGAAATAACCCCAAAATTTTGACCAGTGTAAAAGTAAAATAATTTGGAAAAATATCAAGATACATTGTTAAATATCGATATTCTTTGACAATACATCGCGATAATAAGATTCGAACTTATCGGCTATGGGGACTTCGGTTCGTGTTGGCGACATCTAGGAAAAGCAATCGCCAGCACATGAACCAATAAGAGCCAAAAAATTCTCCTCAGCAAACGAATAAGAAAGAATTCATGGATGATTTTTGGCGAAAATAAAAGCCCGATTGGTAAATCAGCTTCTGTTTTTTTTTTTTTTTTTAAAGCGTGTCTATTTAAAACAACAGAAAAAGGAAACATTGGATGATTTCTTCAGGAAGAGGCATTCGAAATCTAAATAAGAAAATCATTAGCCTGAAAGAAAAATACAATTAGAAGATCTTCCTAGAGGAGATTATTTCTAAACAATTCCGCGTTGCGTTAAGGTCGACCATTGCAAATTCACCAGTTCTCTTTTTAATAAAAAAATGTGAAGCGATAAGAAGTAAAAGACCATTACCCAAATTGCATTCTAAAAAATGCCATGCATTGTCTGTGGCAATGGCCTCAATCCATATCCCATTGATCTACTAACGGAAACAATGTCCCTTTCTCTTTCCTCTACAACAAAAGGAAAGAGAAAGTGGCCACTAAAAATACGTCTTTTCAGCAACCTGAGAGATACATGGAATCCAGGGAGGCTTAAATACAAAATAGTCACACGTTTTCATACAGGAGCCATTATTATGTGTAATGGTGGGATAAAGAATTAGGTCTCTGATGAGATTTTTTTTTCTGATTTTGGATGGCTAACATTTTACAATTTTTTTTTGTTCATTATGCTATCTGGGAAATGCTAAATGCACGGAAATCCATTAATTCAGTCTTAAATTCAAAACAATCACACTTTCTCAGATAGGCACCGTTATCTCTATATATTTTTTTCTTCTACGTGGTACCGAAAACGCTGGTATTTCTTTATCTAAATTGGCAACACTGTAGTCATCAATTTTAATTCATTTTGTCAGGCTGCATTTAATAATTTAAGTTAGCGCTAAATAATTAGTTATACTTTTAGCATTTATTTTGATGCATTTTGTTAGGTTGTCTTAACACTAGATTTCCCAAGGAAGTCGTTTTGACTGCTTTTTAATTTCAATTCGAAAAACAATGATGTATGTAATGACACAATTTCTTAGAATTTCGTGACTTTTTGTACAACATATAATTTTTTTTTGTTAATTTTTAATAATAACTTGTTAACGGCAAATAATAAAAAAAATATTAAAAATTAATTTTAAACAAATTTCTTTACACATTCTCTTTCACATTTTGACTGCTTTTGGGCAATATAGGTACATACTAAGTTTCAGTCTTTCTAGTGTTAAGTGATAGTTTAAGTAGTGTTGAATAGTTAGGTGATCTGGGGTAATTCCTGATCAAAAAATGCAAACATCTATTTTGTGAAAAAACTATTCAGGATAGAATTTTAATATTTACTGGAAATTTGAGGCTATATGAAATGAGTCCTATGCTACCTTCTTTCGTTTGAAAATCTATTTAGAATTTAAAAGATTTTAAATTTTTAGTGATCAGGAATTACCCCTTCTCTTGATCATTTCTGGGGTAATTCCTGATTATTTCTGGGGTAATTACTCATCACCAGTTTTTATAGTAAATGGGCTGTTTAAAAATAATTATACAATGGCAATTAACAAATAAGACATTAAGATCAAACAAATAAACCAAAAAGATATTTTTAAGCAGCTATTAAAACGTTTTATTTAAAAGCCGGAATAAAGATTAGCACTTCAGCTCTGGCAGCAGCTCTCACACTGAAATTTTCATTTTCAATCATTAAAAGAAATTTGATATTTTTGCTTTCTAGAAGCTTAGTATCCTTTTTAGGCTTATAATTTCTCACCATATTTATATTAGGTTAATTTATCAACTTAAAAATTATTCTAACAATGTACACACATAAAATTAAGATAGAAGAAAGGTAAGACAAGCTAGAAATGGTGCATATCAGAACACATTTGTCTTGTATACAGTTAAAAACAAATTTTGTGATTATAGTTGAAATATATTTTATAGTTGTTCCACTTAATAAATATGAACTGTTATATAAGAAAAGACAATTAACTATTTATTAGCTATTTTTTATACTATAAGAAGAAATGAAAATGATCAGGAATCACCCCAGTGATCAATAATTACCCCATCTGTAGGGGGGCAACATTTGATATAGTTTCCTATAATCAATTATAATGTTTACAGTAGATGTGAAACCATTAAACAAAAGCTTACACTATTTTTATATCAAAGAAAAAGAAAGTAACTCAAAATATTTATTATTAAGAGATCTTTGCAGAAATGTGCACATTTTGAAACCCATCTTTGAAATGGAAAATGCAGAAAGCATTTTAAAAGATACTTATTTTGTTAGATTAAACAAAAAACTATTATTAAGTAAATGTAGTTATACTTTAGTAAAGTGTACAAGCTTTCTTGTCCATGTTTCAAATTTAAAAAAGATAATTTTTTAAAAAATAAAACTTACACTCTTTTTATTTTAAATATATTTTTATTTTTAAAAATAAAACTAACCTCTTTTCATTTTAAAAATAAAAATGCATCTTGAAATTTTGATTTTCTCATAATTTTCAGTTTAAATTATAGAAAAAACTTTCAACTTGTCTATCAATTAATCATTTCTTGTTAGTTTTTTTTTTTTTTTTTTTCTTTTTTTTTTTTGAAAGAAAAAATATGCACAGAGATTACCGCTTAGCGTGCCTTTAATCATTTTTAAAAACTACAAATTTTTCTCTGATTTTGATAATGGGGGAGAGTTACCATTTGAAATATACTCATAAAATAGTATTAGAGGATAATTTAAAAATTGTTCAAAATAAAAACCAATTATTACATAATATTACACATTTTGATAGATTATTTATGATGTTAACCCTTTCAAAACTTAAAGCACCTTTTACAGAGAGGGAAGTGTCCTGCACTTTTTTATTCCTAGGGTAGAACTCTACTTTATATGTTGTTTTTAATGCACAAAAAGCCACGTAACGCAGCCATTTTTATTTTCCCGTATCAACGTTTTAAAATGAAAATAGTTTGAGGTAGACCAGTTATGATTTTTAAGTACAAAAGTAATCCTCACGCTAGGTATGATATAAAAGTGTATTTTGTACTAGCGAAATGAGCAGATAGTGTTTTTAAATACAGTCCTAATGGAGTGTTGTAGAAACGTTAGGCCTAATTTCTTCCTTGACAAGAGAGAGATAATCAACAGTTTGATAAAAAGAATCATGTGATGACTAGAAGGCATAAAAAAGAAATCAATAAATATGACACTCTCACTTTTAATGCCGCGAGGATAGAAAAAAAAAAGTTTTCGAAATCGAATAGAACAAAAAGGCGCCCGCCACTACTGACCTATATTCTTTAACCCAGACACAGTATTTCGAATATAGGTTAGTAGTATAAAACTCTCTCTTTCTTCCTCCGGCGGAACATACATGTAAAATAAATCATAAAAATCAGGAGGAAAACAACACAACTCTCACTTCTCTTGGCCTTGGTTTGGCGATGATGGAGAGAAACCAAATGGATTAAAAGGTTTACGGGTGATGGTGAGACTTTAAAAAAAAAATATTAAAGAGATAAGTGAGAGGCTTTACGAAGGGTAATTATTAATGATTATTTGTTTCAAAACCATACTTTTGTAGTTTGAACTTAATTACGATGCCGATGAAGTAGTTTGAGATTTCGTAGCCACTTGGCGAAAATGGGGTGAAGGATACAACGCAGTAGTTGTTTTTGTTTTTCATTCTTTCTTGTTTATTTTATACTACACGACTTTAAGAACGGAGAAGAAAAGAAAAAAAAAAGAGTGGAAAAACTAGTTTCACTTGATGTTTCATATTTTTGACGTTCGAGAATTGATAGGAAAGTAATTAGAATGCTTAAAACGTGATTTTAAAAAAGGAATTCCAATTTTTATCTTTTTTAAAAACATAAATTAAGCGTTACGAAGCACAAAAAAGTAATCAAAATAAGTCATACATTAAATTGGTAAAAAAAAAATAGAAGAAAAAAACTGTCAAAACGTTCTTGTTGAGGGAGAATGGGTTTATAATTCTTTAGTTCAATGCGTAACAATAAAATTTAGGAGAAACATTTTTATGTAAAAACTTTTGTACGCATAGGGAGGGTAGAGATTTGCATATCTTTACGTTCATTAAAAGTTTACTTTAAGTAATATTTGAATGATCCTACATCAGGGAAACTTATATGTATATCAACAAAAAAAAAAAAAAAAAAAAAGCGCAAGAACTATAACATTGATGTTTCCAAAGATAAAGCCTATAGAGAGAGGCTATCCAAGCCCAAACTCAAGTTCTGGTAACTGGGCTCATTTGCTACAGTGCAGTTGCGCCAGAGGGCGAAAAGGGCTATTCTTACTTCATCCGCTTGTCCAACAGAATCGGGAGAATCGTATGCAGTGAGAATAACCCTTAAGAATAACTCTTTAGTTCAGAAAATTTCGACGTTTCACTGAAAATATTACATACACACACGTTCACATATTAAGAAGGACTTTGAGCAGCGAAATAATAAACAGCAATTTTTCTGAAGGTACTAGTTACTTTAAACTGTTCCTAGTTATTGTTTCCAGGTTGAGGCTTTACAAGTTACCAAAATCTTTACTGGATAATAGAATTACTGGATACACAAAAACTTCTTATGGCTTACATGGAACAAAAATTGCTTTCTGAACACTATGAACACACGCATCATCCAACCATAGCCAAGCACCATGCCCCGTTTTTCAGGGTTTAATCGTTTAACCGCCACAGTAGGAATCCCACGTAATTTTGACCCTGTTCAGACGAAGTGGACAGCACCTGAGCTAATATCCCCATCTCCTAACTTTCACACCACAACGAAAGGATTTTCAGCCACAGTAGATATAACTTGCACCATGCTTCGTATACATTTTGTGGACTGGCAGGACCAAACTCACAACCTTCGATGTGAGCATCTTAACCTAGCTCGCCACCAGAGCGCAATATTTTAAACATGTGGCTTATCATTATCTTACACCAAGTCTTTTTATGACGACATTAGAGGCAAAAAGGGATAACATGCGTTTACCTAACTTCCATTTAGTGGACTGTCAGATCAAAAACAATAACAATGATAAGTGCGGGTTGAGTTTCGCACACTATTTAAACATAATTGATTTGATTTTCTAATTAAAGCAAGATTGTTCAATCATTGAAAAATAGATTAGGAATGAATCTTTTTAATTGGATTTTCTACGAGACAAAAAGAACCAGTTAAATACACGGAACATTTTTTTCATTAACAATCCGAGCAAAATTGCGCCACATAAAAGATAGGATGGTAAGTTCGCACGCAACTCTTTTGATTGATCAGAGCTCGTCACGAAAAAGAACACACAAAATTCGAACAATATTCGGTGACTACAACATATATTAACCTTACGAAACCATAAATGAAATATTTTTAATAGATTAGCTTTTATTTCGTTTTCCCTAATACGGGCAAATTGTCGGACTTGCACACGTGTCAGGGGGGTGACGAAGAATTACGGCGAAAAAAATCATCCGTCTATTTGCGAAATTACTTAGCAACGGTGCGGGAGACACGATAAACACGTGACATAAAACAGCAAATGGTTGGCATTTTCATGATTTAACGGGAAAATAACATTTTTATGCTAGGCATTATAAAACAAAGAATGCATAGCTGCAGGGTAAACTATTAAATACAGTAGTTTATCTAAATTAACTTAATTTTGTTAATTTTGATGGAATATCCATCATTCTGAATTAAAATTATTTCTAAAAGGTGCACTATAGTATTTTTAATAAAACTTATAGCATAGAGAAACAATTGGTCACAGAATATTTCCCGATAGCATCATAAATCAGCGATTGTGCCCATCGGCGCCCAACTATTGCAGTACTCAAGAAATAAGATTCAAACATTTTTTTAAAATTAAATTTTATAATTATAGTGATGTAAATAAGTATTTAGTTGTCCCGCAGTGGACTGATCATTAAGACACGATTCCCAGCAGAACACAGAGGATAAGCATCACTAGCTGCGGTCAGTGTGCGGGTGGATGGCCATTGACCACTTGGATCAGTCTACGAAGGGACCTTGGTCCTCGTTAAACTGTTCTACCGTAAAGTACTCGACTTGGCGGGCAGGTAGTTAGGCTACCGAATGGTGCCATCCCCTCTGCAGAGGATCAATTTGATATGGCATGTCTTCAGATCATCCTCAGGGATGTTTCCCAGATCGTTGCCAATAGCCCATTGCGCAGCTCAAGTGCGACGTAAATAAAAGCTTAAACTAAAAAAACTGAACTAGAGTATTTAGGCTCAAAATAATAAAATTTAAAGATTAAAATTCATTATTTTAGCGGAATAATAATTTTTTCTCTCCCGGAAATTAAAAATTATAAATTCGAAGTAAAATGAAATTTATTAAAACTATCAGTTACAGAAGCATCCTCAATAGCGATCAAGAAAATTAACTTCTTAAGATTGCAGTACCTAGAAATAAAATCAAATATTTTCTTCCGCCATTGAAATTACAATAACGTAAAGAAGTATTTCGACATAAAAGAATAAATTTAGAGAGTAAATTTCATTATCTTAGTGTAGCAATGATTTCACACTTGCTGGAAATGAAAAATTCCACCATTACTGCTAAGATAATTTTTTAAAGTCTGCAAATTTACGGAAACAGATTTATTAGAATAAATTGGGACCGATTCGGTTCAATATTCTCTATAAAAAAAAATTGGTTGCTTTGAAACACAGATTCATTCTCGGAAAAATGAGCTCAAGGTTCAACCTCAATATCGGTACCCTTAAAGCATAATATGGTGCAAGTTTGCTGCAATTTTAATACATTGTTTAAAAAAATTCATGTTTCCAAACGAGACTCACATTGTATTTGTGTAATCAAGGGCAGGAAGATAAATACAGTTCAAGCTGTAATAAATAGGGTGGTATAATAGGGTTCCCAGAAATTCTGAGAGACATTCAACACACCATTACAGGGGTGATTGTGAGCCCAACTCAAAAACCCTCAAAATTTCTTGAAAAAAAAATCATTAATGACGCATTTCAAAAAATTAATGTCTTTATAAATTTAAAATCATTGATATTTTCGCAACATGAAATTTTAAATAAATTACATGCAGCATAATTTAAATAAATAATTATGTAAAAGTTTACTTTTATTTCTCCTCACATTGTTTATTCTACCAGAATTTTTTTTTTTACAAATGAAAGAAACGCCAAATACAAATTCTAGTACTAATATTTTTTTTAAAAAATATACAAGAATTTTTATACATAAATGTGATCGATGATTTGTTGAAACTTACCTTGGATTTACAGAAATTTCCGAATCGCGGTCAGCAAAAAATCCGGAAATCCGGATCACAATCATCTCTGCCATTATATTTAATTGGAATGCAAAATGAGTGAAGGAACTACCAGGTGCAAAGATATTGATTTTGAAGCAGGCAAGAAATTGGAAATGTAAAAAAATAATGAATGTTTTATAAACAATCCAAGAAGAAGATTATTATTTGCACATTTGGTGCATGAATCATGTTCGTTTTTTTTGATTAAAATAAACAATATAGTTTGTGTTCATAACAGATTTATTTCCCCCATACTGAAAAAATAAACAAAAAATTAATTGCTCCAAAATAATTAAGTTTAATTAACACAAAAATAAATCTTCTAAAAAATTGCGTCATGTGCTATAAAAGTAGAACTTATATTCATTATTTTTCCCCAAAAAAAAATTATTCCTCAAAGTATTTTTCTATTGTGAAAATATCAAAACCCATGCCAAATATCGGCAGTAGTTTGTTTATATAACTACATCATGGATGAAGTAGTATTTGAACAGTTCATTGTACGTGTACTAATTCAACTTTACATGATGACATCGGACATGCACTAATCAAGTGTACATGATGATGATAATATTAAATTAGTAGTGAAAAATATTAGAATCATGCATAGCATCAAATTTATAGAGTAAAATAAATTTATAGTATTAGAAAACCGTTTACCCTATTTATTTTTTTAGCTAAATGTAATAGCATAGCTGCCAGCATGGATAAGAAGAAGAAAAAAACAGGAGATTTTGCAAAATAATATAAATTTCATGATAATTGTTTCATAATGTCCTAAATATTTTATAAATAGGGAATTTTAGGGATTTTTATAGTCATCAAATTAGAAAGACTGCAAAAATTTTTCTGTTACGATTGACATTAAATGAACTTGAAATGTTGTGTTATATGTTAACTTATGATTTTAAATAGTAATATGCATTTAATTCATCAAAGATAGTTGATATATTTATTAATCAAATCAAAAAAGTTCTGAATAAAAATAAATTGAACATTTTAGAACAAAATAAAAGGTTCTAAACTGATTTTTTATAAATGAGGCTAGCTTCATTATGTATTTTAGTAATACTTATTTAAGTATTCAAGCAAGCAATAATAATCTATCCAAAAATTCGATTTAAATAGGTTTTCTTTAGGGAAACTTACTCACAATTTTAGGGAATTTTATTAAATGTACTAAAACCAGGAGAATTTTTATTAAACCAGTAGACCAAGAGAAACTGGCAAAATCCAGTTGAGTTGGCAAATATGTAATAGTATAATAATAATTTAAAGAGCACGGGAAAAAAACGAATTAAAATAGCTGTTTAACGTTGCATCAGGAGTAAATTACGCGTATCAAATTTAAAGTGCAAAATATTCTAATTTAGAGTTTCCTCATTCAAAATCACATTTTCTTTTACTTTAAAGAAAAACGAGGAGAAAAAAAATACAGCCAAAATGACAATTTAACACATTTTGCAAACGTAGAAAGAAAAATAACTAGTAATCTTTTTTAGTTTTTATTTTTACAAGCCAACAAATCACAAACGAATCATAAAGAAGTGTTACTTTATAGCCGTAGGGACATTAAATGAATACACTCTTGACATTCAGGCAATTAAATCCCTCAAAGTTCAGAAAGCAGGTAAACAAAAGAACATCCAAATTTAGAATGCAAGACATGCCAACTCATCCAGGTGAGACTGCCAAAGAGAATTTTAGAATCACGAGCAAAAACGCTGTCATTATTTCAGAAGAATTTATTAGACAAAAATGGCAACGGCACGTTATTTATGCTTTATTTTAGTACATTAAAAAATCAGGGGGAAAGTGAGCTCATTTCATGTTTACACATTTTTTAAGATATGTAAGCTGGAATTTTCTATGGCATCACTCAAAATGCCAATTAGAACAAAAAAGTTCGATCTTTTTTTTCTTTCTTTTTTTAAATAGGAATTTGGAAGAATGTTCGTTTTTAAAATTAGTTCACAGACCTCTTCTTTAAAACAAAACAGAGATGGCGTCTTTTTTATTTAAAATATAGAGAATGTTTTTATTCAACATTAATGAAATTCTACGCATGAATCCCTAATGTTTATCCACGCCAAAGAAACTTCAGCCATTAGTGTAAAAAGTATTTGTTTGCGAAAGTCTGGTGCAACTTCATGACGTATAAATTATAATTATTAAAAAAAAAGTACTTTCCTCAAAGAAATCCTACGCGTAAAACTCAACTATGCTTCCTCGTTAGGAATTTTCAGACGTAACGGAAAAATTAAGGCGATATTCCTGTAATAATCATTTGTTAGCTAAAGTCTGGTTTAACTTTATGACGAACAAATATATACATATAAAAAGAAAAAAGAATATTCATGAAACAAATTTTTCGGGTAAAACCCAACAGTTCCTCCTCGTCAAAAAATTTCAGTTTTTACAAAAAATTATGGCGTTACTGCAATAAAAAACTATCTCTTTAGCAAATGTCTGGTGCAACTTCATGACGTACAAAATACAATTATTAAAAAGAAAAAGTACTTTCAGAAAACATACTAAACGCGTAAAAGTAAAACCCAACTGCTCCTAAAATTATACGTGAAAAACTCAAATGTGCCAAAAAAATTTGATTGACGTCATTGGTTCAGTTTTTTTTTTTTTTTTTTTTTTTTTTCATGATTAAAAATTTTTGAAAAAGGGTCCGTTTTAACGATGAAAAATATTGTGAAAGGGTCTGATTTGACGATAAAAATATTTTGCGAAAGGTACGCTAATGGACCCAAATTTCCCCTAAAATTGTTTCTCAATAATATCAACTTGTATCAACTGAAAAAGACCATTAAACCTAAATCCAGGACGAAATTAATAATTTGGCAAACCCTAAACCCAACATTGGAATGCCAACAGAACGCCCAACAATCAACCGAATCATTAATTATTTTTAATTGCAATCTAACGATCAATATTTATACTTTTGTTTCCTTTTACAATTTATTTACTTATGCACTTTAATCACAACAATATTGCAATATATATATTTTCCACACCAACATTGCAAATCAGTAATTAAATATAATAAAAAACATATTAAATGTTGAACAACAATAGATCATATCAAGTAAAATAGAGAACAAAAGAGATGGAAGAAAAAAAAAAGGAATTTTAAGCTTCAACTAAGAAGGACATAAACGTGTGGTTTCTATTTTCCTCAGCTTCCTCTCCCAACTGATATTTAAAAAGCTCATAAAACGAGTTTGTTTTGTCCGTAGTACAAACTATCACCGCTTGGAGTCAGCACCTTCCACATCGAAATAGAAATTTCACTTTCTGTTGCACAACCTCAAAAACCGGTTAATAAGTTGCCTCACTCACTACTCGTTGTGCACGAAACAGACAAATTATGTTTTAACTTTTTTTTTTTCCTCTTTCACACTTTTCTTTACTACGCCATCGCAACGAACGTACTAATAAACACTAGAATATAAGGATAGTTAGTACAAATATGATCAGATATAGAAAATATCTTTTTTTTTTTATTATTTCTCTCTCTTGTTAAAATAGGCATAATGTTTACGTTTAGGAAAAGTAGTCTACAATAAAATGAAAATATTTAAACATGGGGGGATATTTTTTTAAAAAAAAAGGAAAACTACAATTTTCCAATTAAAAATTTCAGAATAATTTACTAAGATTTAAATTTAAAATAATATTATACTTTGTAGCAGCTTCCGTAAAGTGTTGCTGCAGCCGAGCTGAATGAAAATAACTTATTAAAGTTACGCTAAAGTTATTAAAGTAACTTATTAAATAACTTATTACGCTAAAGACAAAATAATATAAGATATAACGGGCACGAGCACTAAACCTTTGAAAACACCAGTGTAAGAATGTAGGATATAACGGGTAGCGGCACTAAACCTTTAAAAACCATATGTGTAGGGTACAGTGGGCAGTGAGCCTTTTAAAGAGGAAATTCTTTTTTTAAAGAAAAAATGAAACATTAAAAAACAGAAATTTATTACAAAGGTAGATCACATATTGGGAAATTACCCGTAAATGTAAAGCTACTAAAATGTCAGATACGGAATAATGGTTTCTAGCCCCAGATGAGGCTTGTAGCAAACTAAGCTTCATATCGATGAGTATCAGTTTGTCTCAGGTGTAAACCATTATTAAAGGTCGTCGGTGTTAATGGTCGAATTAAAGGTCATTGGGAATTAAAAGCCGTCGGTAAACGAGCAATTCATGTAACATTGTCGCCTTCATGTCAATGGGACTGAAATTGTGGAGCCATAACATCCATGGCCAACAACGGAAATGCTTTACTTCATTATAGTTTGTCTAAAGTAAGAACTCCCCTAGCCATTCGTCTGGACCCGTGGCGGTGACTATGGCAACGAGGTATAACTATTTCAAGCAGGGGTGTGGGGTCATTGTTTAGGACATGCTTTGGCTAGGGTCGGCATGAGAAAGAGAATCTTTTTCTTCGATTTATTGTGTTAGTCCTAGAGTGAAGAGAAGCAACCCTCCCTGAAATGCGCTATTCTTGTTTCCATAGCAACAGGCGGCCTTAGACTTAATGGCGGGGGGAGTTCTTACGTAGACAAACTATGGTTGAATTATAAGTTTGTGAGAGAAAACAAATTAATAAGGTAAGCAAAAGTTAAGCGCCCAGTTGTTTAAGAGATAGCTATGACTGCTGACGAAGAGCAGGAGGTCGTGAGTTCGATACTTTCACCCGACTAACCAACCAGCGTAAGCACCGGGGGCACGTTAAATCTATTGTGACTTGTCCTCTCATTGGTTGTGGTGTCGAAAATTGCAGAGAGAGGTACCTACTCGGGCGCTGTCCGCGTCATCCGACGACCACGGGTCAAAATTAAATAGGATTCCTGCAATGACCATAATATAATTAAACCCTGAGAAACGGGTCTAGGTGCTTGGACTCGGTTAAGTAAAGTGAAGTGGTAGTTTGAAGTTAGCTTTAAATTACTGACCGTGGGATTGAGGGTTCAAAAATCACAAAAAATAGGTTAAGGGAACAATTTAACACCCTCTAATTAACCATTTAAGGGAAAAAATAAAGAAAATAAGAATAGAGTGCGTAGCCAAATTTTTCAACAAAAATAAGCACCCTTTAAGTACTTTTTAAGCATCCAAAAATATTTTTAATCACTTTCCAAACAAAATTATAATTAGGATCTATGGAAAAATAAAAAATTTCTATCGTTTAAAGTTCTTAACTTCTGAACTCATAAACATAAAATCAATAACATTTAGAAACATTTTCAAAAACTTCACATAATCATAATAAAATAACTAATTTCTGATAAATATAGAAGAGAAAATTCTGAAAATCATGCATTTTTTGTAATTTAGACCGACAATTGTTACGGCAAAGAAAAAATCTCCTTTTAAAATATAAAAAATTAAGCACATTTTACTAACCTCGAATAAAAAAAGCACCTTTAAGGGCTTTTAAAAAACGTAAATAAAAAATAAGCACCTTTAAGCACTTTTTTGAAAACGCCGAAGAAAATAATCACTCAAAAGAAAATCATAAAGAAAAGTAAAAATAACGGTATAAATTATCTTCGTATATCCTTTTCATGTCATTCCCACAAATGCTACAATTTCTGTCATTTCCGAAAAATTTTCTGTTTGACTTTTTTTTTGAAGTATTACTATAAAAAAGAAACATTTAAATACATAATTTAGAGACGATTTTTTTTCGGTGAATAAAAAAATAATAGCAGCAAAGAGGAATGATGGATTCAGGAAGATGAAAGAGAAAGTGGTCATCCCACTTCTTATAATATTTCGCCAAACTTACGAATTCCGCACGTAAAAACACACGTGCGTCACTAAATGATTGGCGAATAAATAGTTGATTCTTTTTACGTGCATTTGCGAAGAAAGAAATAAAAAGAAAGCACAGGTAAAAGGAAAGGATGTGGTTGTAGGCCAGAGGGTCAAGGACAAGCAATGAAGCGTTCTCAAACGCATCTACGTTTGAAATCTTCTTGCACAAGACAATAAAATCGTTAATAAGAAAAGCAAAATGGTAAATTTAAAAAGACAAAATTACTTTCCGGGATTTGGCTTAGTTTTTGTTCTTTTCCTTTCAGAATCCATTCACGAGGTTGCCGTCTATTCCATTTCCTTCAAGAGGATTTTATGAGGATTATAAATATAGGATTTTAGGAAGGATAGGCAGGGGTCTGTCCAGACATTTTGTGAAAGGTCCGTTTTTCGTGAAATTGTGAAAAAATTACTCACATTCTTTTAACCAGGGTCCGCTTTTATGAATTTGTGCAAATAGGGTCCGTTATTGCAACAAAAAAAATTTTTCACGGAGTTTTTAAATTGTAAAGACATACAAGATTATGCTCAACACTGTAAAATTATAATTAAAAAATTTAAATTTTAAAAATTAAACAATAATTGCTGCTTCTAAATTAGAGATGCAACATACAAATATTTGGTATTTAGCCTATATTGCTGAACGCAGAATATTAATTTCGGACGAATAATGGAAGAATCGTCTGCCGAAGACAAAATTTAATTCGTTTACATCTGTCTTTCTTGTTTTCTGCCCTGGAAAGGGTTTACTCGATTAACAAAATAATAATGAAGATAAACAAATTTGTGAAGGATCCGATTAAAAGAAAATCATTTTGTGAAGGGTCCGTTGTCAAGTTAAAATATTTTGTGAAGGGTCCGTTTTTAAGTTAAAATAGTTTGTGAAGGGTCCGTTTTTATGAAAAGATATTTTGTGAAGGGACCGTTAACGGACCCAAATTTCTTCTAAACAGACCCTTGATAGGATTTATATTTTATAACCGTCATAGAATGGCAGACCCAATTTTTTGGAATTTACGACTACCAATATCAGGGGTCTGTTTAGAAGAAATTTGGGTCCGTTAACGGTCCCTTCACAAAATATCTTTTCATAAAAACAGACCCTTCAAAAAATATTTTAACTTAAAAACGGACCCTTCACAAAATAATTTATCTTTAAATCGGACCCTTCACAAATTTGTTTATCTTCATTATTGTTTTGTTAATCGAATAAACCCTTCCTAGGAAGGAGGTGGGGGGGGAGAGAAAGACAGATGTAAACGAACTTAGTTTTGTCTTCTGCAGACGCTTCTTCCTTTATTCGTCCGAAATGAATATTTTGTATTGTGCAGTATAGGCTAAATACCAAATATTTATATGTTGCATCGCTAATTCAATAGCTGTAACTGCTGCTTATTTTTTAAAATTTAATTTTTTTAATTATAATTTTACAGTGTTGAGCATAATCTTGTATGTCTTTGCAATTTAAAAACTCCTTGAAAAAATTTTTTTGCAATAACGGATCGTATTTACACAAATTCACAAAAGCGGATCCTGGTTGAAAGAATGTGACTCAACGTTTATTTTATATTCACAAATTACGAGTCATTTTTTCACAATTTTACAAAAACGGACCTTTCAAATGACACGGACAGACCCCTGAATGTGTAACACCGTAGACTTGTATTTTTGAACCCAATACAGAAGACAAGAGAACTCTTGGATCAAGTACTGGGACAAACTATCCCTCGTGAAGCACTTTTGACGGAACTAACTCGCGTTTGCGTTACTTGGAGAGGAAAACCTTAAACGGTTAACCTAGCGAGAAGAGGACTCTAACCCATGATCCGTCTACTACTGAGAATATTTTCTTTCAGCATTGTGGTCGGTGCGAGCTGGATGCGGAATTCATATCGACCAGCCATCACTGGGATTCGAACCCGGGTCACCTCATTGGGGGGCGAGCGCTATATACCATGAGGAAGCACGGCTATATATATAGTTAATGTATATATGTACTTTAAATTTTAGATTACTTTTATAGGTGAAAGAGAATTTGGAAATTAAATATTTCTACCACTGTATATCGTCCTCTTAAGTGCAGAAAAAATATGTAGGTACAACTCTCTTGAATAACCAGCGTTCAACATTAGACCCGATTCTGAGTTTACAACGATCAATGCCCAACTCCGTAGCCTTATTTTTTGAACTCAACTCAGAAAACAAGGGAACTGTTGGATTAGGCATTAGGACTAACTAGCCTACATAGTGAACTTTTCGATAGAACTAAACCGGATTTGCGTTACACAGAGAAGAAAACTACGAAAACTTTCCCCGGTAACCCCGACGGCTAGGGGATTGCAAACGATTTCATGTTTAGTCAGGGTCATTTTCTTGGTGCGGTAATGCTGTTGTCGTCATGAAAAAACAGATCTATGAATCAAATTTTTCTAAAAAATTATCGCTGTCGTCGATAGGAATTTTTAATTAAAATTAAAAATTATAAGAAAGGTATGGAATTCGATTCAAGTAACTTTTTGAGTCGTTTTATGATCAAAATGTGACGAAATGCATTATAAAAAATATCGTATAATGCGCAAAAAATACTAAAAATAAAATGCTACATATTAATTAGAAATAACTAAGAAAGGTTGATTAAGTTTAATTAATTGAAATTCCGCACTTATGCTACAGATTTCTCAACAAAAATCACATTTTACGAACTATGAAGGAAGTTAAATACATACACGCCCTATTATATGTAGAAACAGAACTTCAAAACTGGTTCAAAAACCAGACCAAACAATTTTGTCACACAATCAATTTAACTTAGACTACTCGTAAGTTAAACACAATGTTGAATTAGCTTTTTAAAGCGGATACAATTTTTACATTAAAAAGACGAACAAAAAAATTAATAAGAAATTGTTTAAATGGCTACTCGAACGGGAAAAGCATAATCATTAAGGATCATTTGATTCTTTAAAGAGCCTGCTATGTGGGCCAAGGCTAGCCGAAAACTCTTTTTTTTCCCTTTCACAATTTTTTATTTTTCTTTCATGGAAACAAGTCACTGCCTTTTAACTTCTTTAGCACTCTCTCCCACACCCCCATTCTAATTATTTGGCAAAAGGTTGACCTTGCTTTAGACTTGAATGAACAAGGAACAGAGAATTGTCTGTTTTTTCTTCTGGTAATCAGAGAATCAGTAAATTATCTAAAAATGACCAGACTTTTTTAAAAAAGCAAAATAATTAGAGACGATTCTCGAAGTTTTTTAATTGAATGACATTCGTTTCAACTTTTAAGAAATATGAATAATTTATAAGCATAAATATTAGCTTTCCAATTCTGCTTAATTAATTACTTTCTTAAATAAAATGGCAATGGATCAAAACTGTACTAAGAAATAAACAACAGTGCAACGTAGTGTATAAGATTTTTCACTGTTATTTAGATACTATTATTAACACTAGAAAGACTGAAACTTAGTAAATACCTATATTGCCCAAAAGTGTAAAGTAACTAATGTGTAAAGAAATTTGTTTAAAATTAATTAATATATTTTATATTACTTACCGTTATATAACAAGTTATTAGTAAATATTAACGATAAAAAAATTATATGTTGTACAAAAAGTCACAAAATTCTAAGAAATAGTGTCATTATATACATCATTTTTTTTTCTTTCTAATTGAAATTAAAAAGCAGTCAAAATGACTTCCCTGTGCAATCTAGTGTTAAATTTATGAAACAAGATTGAAATCATTTTCATAATATTAATTAAAATCCCAGTAAGGACTTTATGAAATAGGGAATATTTTCAAAACATAAATTTATGGTATTGTCATTTGTAAAAGGATTTTCATATCATCATAAAAAACGAGGATATTATATATTAATGGAATTTCTACATGAAGATTTAAAATAATTTTCACATAATTATAAATTAATGGAATCATTTTCATAATATCATAAATTTATAGAAATACGATTTGAAATTAAGGAGATTTTCATACTATAAATTTATGAAACAACCATTTACAATTGAGGACATTTTCATATTATTATAAAATTGAAAACATATATATAATGACATTATAAATAAATGGCAAATTACTAGGATATTGTGATAGAAAAACAATGGGGAAAGTAGAATTAAAAGTGTATTATTTTTTGATTACAAAATAATTTTCCTGAATATGAGTTACTATTGTAGCGAAGAAGGGATTTAAAAAAAACTATCAAAAAAAATATATAACTTAATTGATATACAATCTGAATAAATATTTTTTTTTTAAAGCACCGTTTTGGTTATAGTAGTTCGAATTTTCGTTTCTTGTTAAAATGTCAAATTCTGAAAGATGAATTTAAACCAGAAAAGCTTTTAATTTAAGCAAGCTAATTTTTTTAAAAGTAAAAATATGAAATATGAATTTTCAAAAGAAAAAATATGAAGTATGAAATATTTTCTGTACAACATAATTAATAAATAAATTATTTAGAGGGCGATTTTTTTTTAAAAAAAGTCTGATTTCAATGATATCGAAGGTTTCTTGCTATCAAATAATAAGAGGAAGAAACATATAAATTATTATATCTACATATCATTTTCATTATTTCATTAAAAACAGCATTGCTTTAAAAAACATGATTTTTTAATTTACCTGATTTTTAAAATTATTAGGTATAAAATATTTTTTTAAAAAATATTTTCATACAATCTAAAAAAAATTCAATATTTTAAAATTTTCAAATAATAATTTTCAATAAGAAAATATAAATAAAATAACGATTAATTTAGTTAAATACATAAGAATTTTTTTTTCTTTGGGTGAATTTTGAAAAGCATCAGAGGCACTAAAGTTTCAACTTCTATGACTCACTTCTAACGCCCAATGCCTGATTTATCACAAGGCCTGAGTAGCTCAGGATTAAGGCCCCCACATTTCTGGGACTCTTTAAATGTAAAAAAGATTTTTTTGTGTGTGTGTTTTAAGAACTGCCTATTAGAGTTACGAATTAACAAAAGTTGAAATAACTACAAGCTAAAATTTGCTAATCTATCGTAATTACTAGTGTTATAAATAACTTAAAAACACTTCATAATTAAACAACTTGTAAATTTAGTTTAAACTAACGACCAGGCCCTGATAACGCCACTCAAACTTATAATCGGAGAGTGGGTAATTACAGCATTTTATTACTAAAATTAAGATGCTTTTTTTTTATTATTAAAGACAAGCAACTTTAACATAAGTTTTAATGGAAATATTTATGTGCTGAGTTAGAATTTAAAATATTTCTTCGACAATCAAACTATAAAAAAACATGAATTTTACTATGTAATCAATATTAATTAATTTCATCTATGGATTATTAACGACCCTCTAAAAATCTCCAGCACCCTTTAAATACTCAACACTCTGCTTATACCCCCTGTGAGACTTACTTCACCGCCAACTGGGGGTGGGAGACGATAACGCCTCCGTAGGCAACCTAGGCTTTACAAAATTTTACATTTTACATCCGTCGTTGAACAGCCGACCTAATTTTGGGTTTACAACTACTAATGTTCTAAAGCCTTGTCATTTTGTACCCAATCCAGAAGACAAGGAAATTCCTGGATCAGTACCCCCAGAGGTATTTATTTGTTATGGGAACAAGGAAGACTTTGCAACTCGACAGATTTAGCGTGCAGCAGTCACCATTTACTACAAGGGGAGTCTTCGGTCGGCCTCGGATCGAACCCACGAACTGTTGGGCATGGTCCCAGTGCCCTACCAACCAGGCTATCCCGACCAAGGCTTTACAATAAGCCTGGGCCGGGATAGCCTGGTTGGTAGGATTAATAATAAAGATCAATAATAAAGATTGAATCTAGTGTACCAGCATTTTAGAATTTGGTACATTTCATATCGTGATCTGTGGCAGAATAATCGGCACGGTCTTGGAAACTTCCGGGCTGTGGTCCGCGAGAAATTAAAAGAAAAACATCACAGAAAGGGACCAACTCGAAAGGTATACTCGTAGCCCCCCCCCTTCCCCGGACAAACATCTACATGTTTTTTTTTTTAAAAAACTTGCAAGTTTAAAATCTTTTTGGCACCTTGGCGATTGTAGTTGGCGCGACAGATCACGATACGGAAATATACCCTTTGGTACGAGGTCTGATATCGATACATGGTATTTTAATACCAAAAAGACAGCCGTATACAAACATGAAATGTTAACCAGGGAAATTGCTCATCCTACTACTTGCACTTTAATGCAGCAATGAAATTTTCATTCTCATTCATTTTTGTAGCGTAATGATGAAAGCGATAAATAAAAAAAAAGAAGGAAAGTTGGAATGAAGCCAAATAAAGTTCCATAACGCAATAAGCCAATTCTACAACTACGATGTCTATCTCTTCTATATGTTTCGCGCGCTTTCCCATGTTGTGAACCTTTGATTTGTGTGACGCTGTTCACTTTTTTTTCCCCTTTAGACGACGCAGCCGACTCAATGGCGACATCCTCATATTTTTCTAAGAGTGAAAATAAGTTGCTGATAACACCCCCCCCCTCACACACACACACCTCTTTCTAATCAAAATGATAATTATTTAAAATCGTTTTAATATCTCAACAACACTAAGACAGAAAAAGAAAACGATTTTCAGACCGATTATAGTAAACGTTTTTGAGTATACATTTGTGACGTAACTACCACTACAAATATTATATACCAATTCACTAGTATATAAGACATGTCAACCTTCATCCATCTTGAGGTACCTTTTGATAGATGAAGGTTGACATAATCTAAAATTAAATCCCTTCACATTTAATAACCTTAGTAAATATTTTTATTAAAAAAGGGGGAGCATTTCAAATAATTAAATAAGTTTTTTTTTATTTCGTGATTTTAGATCCCCTTAGCAAAAATAAGCTAATCGCATATTCTGCACTTACGTATGATTTTCTTTTAAGTAACTTAATTTTCATACCCTTAACTTTATCCCACCCCGATGGGGTCATTAAATATAAATAGCAGTTAGCATTAAATATAAAAAGCAAATTTACATTCGGTATTGTAATAAATTATTTGCTTTAAGAAATTTTCAGGGTTGCCACTCAAATCTGGAAAAAAAATTCCTTGTACATATTATACGCAATATATTAAGAGGAAACAGCAATTACTGTGCTCTTGTGTGAGCTATATTGGGCTAACTATATTTATAATACTGGAAAAACAGCTGAACATACTTAAATAGTGCTAGAGTAAATAAAATACTTTAGTATAGCTGAAATATCATGGTTAAATATCCTATAGATTACGCTTTGACTGGTACCAATTTTTAAAAAACAAAAATAAGAAACAAAATTCCCTGTATTTTAGTTTGTAAAGAAAAAATCAAAATTCCCTGTTATTTCAGGTGATTTTTAAATTCCCTGTATTTTCCAGGCTTTCCCTGTGGAGTGGCAACCCTGATTATTGTACTTCTCTAATTAGTATTTTTTTCCCTTCTTTTTTTGAAATTCATTTCATTAACTTTCATGAAGAAAAAAAAATCGAATACAGACATGCAAACGGAGCAATAAAAAACAGATTTTTAATATCTTATTGGGTACTTTTATGCACTGCACATTAAATATACAGCGCAGGCGTTGAAGCCGCCAATGCTAAGTATGCAAGTAAATTTAACCATTATTCTAGATCATTTAAAATACAAATAATTAAATAAAATAGCTGAATTAACTTGCCCCGGCAAAAAAAAATATCTCTTAATGTTAATGGTCTTGTAGATCATTGACTAAATTATAAAAAAATTTCTACCCTCGAAATAGCTCATAAGTACATATTTATTTACATAACTGCGTGCAACTTTTTTTAAAAAAATATTTGAGAATGACTAAAACTTCTTTCTAAATCCGCCATTATACAGAATATTTTTACCAACAACAAAATTTTCTTCCTCTTGTTATTTATTTATTCTTTTTAAAACACAATATGTTTAGTGGGTCAAACATTTTTTTTTAACATTTATTATTTTTACGTTGCGTATGTGTTCCTGGGCTCCACAAACTTCACCGCAGATGCAGAAGGGAGACGAAAAATCGGGGTGGGGATGAATAAAAAAAAAAAAATCTGTAATAGTTTAGTTGCGTGTGAAAAGGGCGGTCCTATTATGTGGCTAATAGGGGTGATAGGTTAGAAATGGATGATCCAATGTATCTCGTTTGTCAATAAAGTTAAACTTTTTTTTTTTCATACCGAAAAAAAGAAGTTCGTTTAAGAGTGATATAGTTTTATGGATAGTCCCCATTCTGCCCTGCCTACCCTAGAATAGGTAAAAATAGGTCAGCGGTTGGCAGTTCTTTTTCTCACCAATTTCCCTTTCGATTCAGTTGGCTCCGTTTTCCTTTTTATTACTTTGGCCGGGCATTTTAGAGCTGTCCTGGTTTTTCCCGTTTCTCAATAATAGAGTGCCTCTTATCGCTCGAAACCAATAAAGTTGGCTCGATTGCAATATTTTTTGTACCCTGTGTCAGAATTTTTTCGAGCTCTCTAGCACAAATATCTTATTGCAAGATACTTTTAACAATAACAAACATATATGTCACTAATTAAAAACCAGGGGTCTGTCCGGACATTTTGTGAAAGGTCCTGTTTTCGTAAAATTGTGAAAAAACTACTCATAATTTGTGAACATAAAGTAAGCGTTAAGTCACATTTTTGCAACCAGGGTCCTGCTTTTGTGAATTTGTGCAAATAGGGTCCTGTTATTGCAAAAAACCTTTTCAACAATTGCTGCTACTAAATTAGAGTGCAACATACAATTATTTGGCGTTTAGCCAATACTGCTCAACGCGGAATATTCATTTCAGACAAATAATGGAAACAAAATCACTCACATTTTTAATAATTTCAATCGACCTATTTTAAATAACACAATTTGGTAATGTATCACTTTTAATGTGTTACGCATTAAGTAAACTTAAACGATCCTTAAATTTATAATATTTTATTAGAAAAATTACCAGAAATTAAATTTTTATTTTACATAATATTCTATTAATTAATTTTATGAATAAATATTAAATTGATCAATTATTTATTTACAAAAAAAAACAAAATTATCATTTAATATCGTAAATCAACATACTAAAAGAAAAATCTCATTTTGAAAAAGGAAAAATTAAGCATTTTTTAAAAACATCCAATGAAAAAAGAACTTTTAAGGGTTTTCAAAAATCGAAAATAAGCACCTCTAAGCTCTTTTTAAAATCGCTACGCACCCTGTGTATATAATTTTAATTCGAATATAATAATAATGCGATTCGATAACATGGTTGTGTCAAAACTATGGGGGGGAAGCAGAAGAAAGAGGTTAAAACACTCTTTTTTACACAAATTAAGAAATCGTTTTCAACGTGCATCAAGAAATCACGCAATTCAGTAAACTTTCATAAATTAAAACAGAAGGGGGGAAAGAAAAAGAACACGTGCAAACTAAACAAGAGTTTCAAACATTTAAAAACAAATATTCAAGTGTTTCAACTAAACGTCGTCATCACTTTTCAAAATTTTGAAACGTAAACCATCTCGAACGGAGGTAAACTATTTAAACCGGTGACTAACGCGTCAACAGTTTATAAAATTGAACAAAAGGAAAACACTAGTTACTCAAGATAAGTATTTGCAGATGTGAAAATAAATCACTTCTGGCGAACTTAAAAAGAAAAAGAAAAAAAAATTGAAAAAACAAAAACCACTCTCCTCCGCTTTGAATTACTTCGCATAAATACGAAAAGGGCCATGTGGTGTACGAAGCTGAAAAAGTAAACATCGTTTGCAATGAGATTCACACGGAAATGAAGAACCGGAAACGAGTAATGGAGTTTTGAAGATGAGCAATTTATCAAGATTTATTTCATTCTATTTCTCTTCTAGTCCACCCTCCTTGCACTCATAACTGGACATTTTTTTCACCCCCTCTACTATTATCGAATCACTGATATGGCGTTGACAAAAATAGGTTTCGTTGACAGTCGCTAAAAAAAAGTTAACTTCAAATCTTATAAAAGGAAGATCTTGATAGCACATTTCATAAATTCCAGTTACTAAGCGGTAACAGTAAATAACTATTAAAGGAAGATCTTAATAGCACATTTTATGAATTCCAGTTACTAAGTGATAACAGTAAATAACTATTAAAGGGACCTTTAATATATTATACCTGAATCTTAACTAAAGAGGAATTTTAATGGTGCTACTAAGCTATAATAGTAAATAACTATTAAAGGGGTCCTGAATATATTATACCTGAATCTTAATTAAAGGGGAATTTTAATGGCACATTTTATGAATTGTAGTTACTAAGTGATAACAGTAAATAACTATTAAAAGGGTCCTGAATATATTATACCTGAATCTTAATTAAAGAGGAATTTTAATGGCACATTTTAAGAATTCCAGTTACTAAGTGATAACAGTAAATAACTATTAAAGAGGCACTGGATATATTATACCTGAATCTTAATTGAAGGAGAATTTCAATGGCACTTTTTATGAATTCCAGTTACTAAATGATAACAGTAAATAACTATTAAAGGGACTTGGAATATATTATACTGAATCTTAATTAAAGTGGAATTTTAATGGCACACTTTATGAATTCCAGTTACTAAGTGATAACAGTATATAACTATTAAAGGGGCGGGGCCCTGAATATATCATACCTGAATCTTAATTAAAGGAGAATTTTAATGGCACATTTTATGAATTCCAGTTACTAAGAGGTAACAAGAAATACCTAACTATTAAAAGGGGACCTGAATATTTATACCTGAATCTTATTAAAGAAAGATCTTAATGGTAACACATCTATATTTTCATATAATAAAAACATTGCACAACCTTATCATGTTCATGCCATCAATGTAGAGAAAATAATTGTAACAACATAATTTCAATCAATCTACGTAAAAAGTACTAATAAATAAAAAAAATTATTAATAGAATTCGTTTACTTAAATTTCATCTTGATCAAAATAAAAATATTTATATGCCTAATTTAAGGAAAAATTAACGGTCAACACTGACCACAGGTGGACTAAACACATCAAATGGCATAGTTTTTTAATCGCTTAATATTTTCAGTTTTATACGAACGTGACGACTGTTACAATAATATACTTTCTATCTTCAGTTGTTGTGTGAAATGAGGATGATAATTCAAAGAAATAATTTAACTTAAATAACCGCAACAAACTTGGCGATTCGCAACGCATCAGTTTCTTTCGACCGCAGAGGCCTTAAATAGGGGGAGAGGAACCTACACGCTTCGATTACTTTAGTTCGTAAAACAAAACAATAAATACTAACGTTCTCTTGACTTTCTTTTTTATCAATTCAAAAAAAAAAAATCACGTACTAATATCTTCTTTTATTGCGGTACTTGTATGCAGTTCCGCGAGAACCTGTTGGACAGGTTTTCGTTTGATTTTTCGTTTCCCTTAATTCCTTTTCGCTTGAGTCATTCACTACCTGTTGCACGCAGAGAGGGAATTTCTTTGCTCGGGCAGGGGCGGAAGTAGGGGGCTATCTAAGACCGCAATAAAATTTCTTCTATAGTGGACTCTCACTCTTAACGAAATTGAGTGGCTCCAGCTAAAAAAAAAATTCATTATTCGAAGATTAAAGATTTTTAAGTTAATTGTTAGTCGGTGTAATGACTTCAAAAATACGTCCCTTTTAGAGAGACTTAAATATTTTTGAAAAATTGAGTAGCTTCCAGTTAAAACAAAATTCATTATTCGAAGATTAGAAATTGTTGAAGTTAATTGTTAGTCGGTGTAATGAGTTCAAAGGTATGTCTCCCTTAGAGAGACTTAAATATTTTTGAAAATTTGAGTAGCTTCTAGAGCAGGTATCCAGCTAGTTAACTTTTCAGCAATATAGTGAGTAAATGGAGGAATTATTAATAGCGATGTCATTAAGTTACCAAGTTACATCTTTTTCCGCTTCCCTATAAAAAGCTAAAACGGGAAGTCCTTAATTCGTTGACTTCTCGACGTTTTCCTTAGTTATTTATCAAAGGATAGTTAACACACACGATCTAATTCACCTCTTATTCAAGCATAGTGAAATATGGAATCGATAAAATTATTTCTTTTCATGAAAACGTATCACAATGAATCAAAAACAATAGCTGGAATATAAGACTTTTTTAAATATCTACTATTTTTGACCTAAGAATATGAAATGACTCATTATGATAAAAATTGATTCATTACTTATTAGGAAAGAGATGTCTGTAAAATTCCTATTGAAATGAAACCAAGCTTTAATTAAGGAGCATAGTCTAACTAAGACACAGGATAAAAATTTGCCGAAACTGCGGACTCTTCAAAGTTTAAGCCAGTTTCAAGGTATGACCTATCAAAGTTTTAGTTTATTTATTATTATAATTAAAAAATCATGTGAAAGATGAGCCAATTTGTTAAGACATCCGACTCATAGCTAAGAGAAGAGCTGACGGTTTTATCTTCGCTGATGATCATTTTTATTTCTTGATGCTGAAAAATGATTTTCTTTTTTCACAGTAAGTATATCAGGGTGAGCAGTCAAATCCTTCAACAAAAATTAAGCACTTTTTAAGCACTCGAAAATATTTTTAAGCACTACATACATTAACAAAATGCAAGATAACTTTCAAAGACTTTACAAGATCGTGATAAAGTAACTAGTTTCTGACAGAGAACTCTTCTTGGTAAGACTAAACACCATAAAAAGATCGAGAGACTTTTCGGTTCGATTTCAGAGGGTGGAAAATGAAGCCTGAAATGGAGAATATCTTGCAAAATGCTGCAGAGTTGCACATGAGAGTGCAATAATCTCACCAAACCCAGCTCAGTAGACGCACATGCAGACTCACAAGTATTTCATTAAATATGTAAAATAATTGGCACTTTGATGGGCTATGGACCGACGGTAGGCCGAAATGGATTGTGGTTGAATGAATTGTGAAAACATTGAATAAAACAATGTGAAAAGCACTCTTTTGCATAATATGCAGCGAAAATCGACATAGTAAAGAAAAGAAAGAAAAAAATCTCATTTTCGATAAGGGAAAATTAAGCACTTTTTCAAAATACTCCATGAAAAAAAGCACAGTTAAGGGCTTTTAAAAAAACGAAAATCGAAAGTAAGCACCTCTAAGCACTTTTCAAAAACGCTACGCACCATTCAACCAAATACCACTACTATGTAGAGATAATAGTAATTAAAGCATTAAAATGTTTTATAAAGATATAACATTTAACCGAGATTCTTTAATACAAAACATTCCATCAGACTTTTATATAATTCAGTTTAGGGTTAGGAGGACATATAAACAGATGCGGAAGTTTCTAGTTGAACTAAAATTGTCCCAACGAAGTTTCTACATCACCCTCGCATCACAAACCCTGTTTTTTAAATTGATTTAATCAATTTCCTCATATTTTCTCTTCTCTGCCCATCAAAACGAAGTAGTATCTTCACTTAAACTCATTCAATTGGTGATATCGAGACAGTTCTGCTGACGTCATAAATATGGCAGAGGAAACTCGATGACGTCATAAAAATTGAATCGATGTACTACCTCTAGAAACCACGTGTGTGTGTGTGTGCAAGAACGAAAGAGTAGGCATTGATATTATGAAGAGAAACAAAAAAAAATATTTATTTGTTTAAGTTTATAGATTCGTGGCAACAATAAAGCGAAAAACATTTTAAATTTCACAAATTATATTTACAGGGGATTAAAAAGTGGTGCGTAAGGGCTACGCATACAGATAATAATAAAAAGGTTTCTTTAGAAATGAATTTAGAATGATTTTTTTTCTTCAAATGAACGTAAACAGGGCAAGATAAGAGGAAGTGTTGGATTCTTCTTCTTCACTGGCGCGATAGCCCTGGGTGGGCACTGGCCTTCTCTAGGAGTTTCCTCCAACTGTCATTCTGTTTAGCAACTGTTCTCCAGTTTTTGATTTTCAAAGCGTTGATGTCTTTCTCAATACTGTCTATCCACCTAAGACGTGGTCTTCCTCTTCGTCTTGTTCCCATAGATAAAATATATTTTCTTGCAGTTTTGGTCGTCCTGCATTCCGTTTAAATGTCCTACCCATTTTATCCTTTTTATTTTGATGTACTTGACCACACCAGACTCCCATAAGGTTTTACCTTCTCCGTGAGCCGTTTACCTGAGTTTCCACCAGATATAGTTTGTCTACGGTAAGAACTCCCCCCGCCACTAAGTCTGAGGCCGTCTACTGCAATGGAAACAAGAATAGTACATTTCAGAGAGGGTAGCTTCTCTTTACTCTAGGGTTAACACAATAGACTCGTCCTAAACAGTGACCCCACACCCCTACTTGAAATAGTTATACCTCGTTACCATAATCACCGCCATGGGTCCAGACGAATGTCTAGGGGAGTTCTAATTTAAGTCAAACTATACTTCGTAAACGCCTCATCTTTCGAATAAGTGTTGGGTTAGCATTCGGTAATTCTTGCTCAATACAGAGGGAGAGGAGGTAAGGTAAAGATGACCAGATTTCAAAACCAATATTTGAGGACAAATCGGGGGAAAGTCTTTGAAAAATTTCTCGAATTGAGAACACACGTAGCGTATATTTATGAAAAATATTACTCTAAATGTGCAACAAAGATTTTTTTTTTTTTTTTTAAATTGGATAACTAATATCAGGTGCAGAAACATCGCTTAACTTAATTTTACTACTAAGCAGTTTTGGAATAACATATAACATTCTGTATTAGTTTAAACGCAAGGCTTTCCAAACTACATGAGGCGGGGGGCCGCAATTAAAAACACCAGTCAAATGGCGGGCCACAACTTTATCAAAATGCGGTTGGCAACTATATAGGACTCTTTTATGTTTGAAGGAAAATTAAATATTACTGTCAGATTTTTATCAAGTTGTACAAAACAAAAGTATTAAATTGCAAATTAAAATACGAAGTAGATTTTTAAAAATATTTAATTGCATATTAAAAAATTCTGACTACAAAAACTTTCATGTTCACCTATGTATTAAACAATTAATGTGCAACAGATATCAAATTGTTAAGATATAAAACTTAAAAGTATTTAAAACCTATACAGATTTTTTACGAAAATTGTCCGCAAAAAAATGATAACAAATATATTTTAGTTCACGGGCCACAAAAAAGAGGCTTCGCCCGCTGGCCGCCAGTTGGAAACCACTATCGTTTTGAAAACACCTTACACGTTTTAACATAACTTTAAAAAAAAATATCAGGTTTAAAAACATGTTTAGTGTCAGTTTAATAGCTCAAATATTTCCCAATCTCTAAATCAGGCGATTTTTAATGGCTAAATACTACACTGTAAAAGCTTTTTGTTGTTTTTTTCATACAGTTTAATCTGATTTTCACTTAAAGTTTTGTTTTTTAACACATTTTTTCCATTAAGTTCTTTTAATCAATGTGCATCTTTCTCAATGTGTGTTGACTGTTATAATCCTGTTAAATTTCTTCTAAGACAAAAGAGCAGGCTTACACAATACAATGGGGTTCACCCTTTTCCTTTCAACGACAAATGATGATGTACGTGACAGGATTTTTTTAAAAAATTACAGGATGATGTGTTCGTTGTGACACGATTTCTTCCTTATTTTCTGGGATGTTCAGTTTCCAAAAACACCTGCTTCGATTGATTTTTTAACTCACAACAAAAAGATAATCAAATCAGTTTTACTTTCTCTTCTTGATAAAGGGTCATCTGCCCCCAAGCTTTCTTTTTTTTTTTTTATCTTGAATTATTAGCTGTTTATTTTTGTTTTATTTGTTTCAATTTTTTTTCTTTTTTCCTCGTAACTGTAAAATTTGTTATTTAAATTTACAATCCGTTTACCAAATACATTTGAAATATCGTTTTCGAGATTTGCTTCTTTTTTTTTTTTTTTTTTGAACATTGAATGGGGGTAAGGAATGAGTGAGAAGTGTAGGAATTTAAGGACTAATTATTAAAGAAAATAACGCAGTAAATATTAAAAATGTGGAAATTAATTGAATGCCTATGGTTAAGGTGACCAGAAGTCGTCAAATCTTGATGACAGTCCTTGAATTTCATTGACTGTCCTTAAAACCTTACAGTTTTTCATACTTCTTGAGCAGTGGTTACCAACTGGCGGCCGGCGAAGAATTTTTTTGCGACTCACAAACTAAAATATATTAGTTGTCGCTTTTTTTAGGACAATTTTCGTAAAAAAATCTCCAAGCTTTCTAGTCGAGCCATTTTTCAAAATTTGAAATTTTTCGAGAGTCGCAATTAAATACGTATTTAAAAGGTAAAAAAAAAGGTCTTAAAAAAAAATTTTATCACAAAAATTATATTTATTGAAAACATATAAATATATGCATTGGTACAAAATATATGCATTGGATTTAAATATTAAAAATTAAACACATTTTACTTCTCTTGATAATTCTTTGGTGAAGAAATTTGGATTTCACAATTTGCAGCACTTCTCAGTAATTCTTTGAGATGCTGGTTAGTTAATACTGATCCGTGTTTTGGATTTCACGAGAATTTTAAAGTGTAATAAAATGATTAAGGACGATTACGCCACTGTTTATGTTCGTTCGCGCAGTTTTCGATGAGTCATATCATTCTCAACTTGAACGGAAATGAAATTTGTTACAACGTTGCACAGTCTTTCATATTTGTTGTCAGTAATTTAAAAGACATTCTGAAGCACATACGGAACGATAATAATTTTTTAGAATATAATATAGCACAAAAGTGAAAAAAGGACTCGGGTACATTTATCGAGATCCACAAATAATTCTTCAAGGAGCCACAGGTAGCCCCCCCCCCCCCTCCTGGTATATACTAAGTTTCAGTCTTTCAATTGTTAAAATTCTTTTGCCTCCTTCGCTTAAGTAGTTAGCGCGAACTTTGCGCGGCTTTTTTTGAGTAATGAAAGATTTTAAATGAAGCATTTAAAAAAATTAAAAGTTCTATATTCATAATTTTTTTTTTATTTCCACCAAAGATATACATTAATAGTTATCGAAGTGTAAACATGTATATGTCAATACTCTGTAAAAACTGAGACTGTTTAAAAATCTTGTATCAATATCTTGTTTAGATGCTGAGAAAAGGTACATAAAAGGACAGTTTTAGCATTATTGGTATTAATCCAACCAACTCCTCAGTATAAAATTCCCTGTATTTTTTCAGGTTTTCCCTATTTCACCATGTGAAGTGGCAACCTTGTTTTAATAAAATTATTAATAAATTGTGGGACAAACAAATTATGAATTATTTGGGATAAATGGTCAAATAGCTTTATCTCTATTTATTGATTTAAAAAATTATAATAAATAAAAGAAACCGAGTCCTATTTAATTTTATAGGTTGGCGGGGAAAACCCCAATAATTCTCACACATTCGAATTAGGGAACGGGAAAGTGAAAAAGAAATTGGGCAAGGGGAGGGGGTCAAAAATAAAGAGGAAAAAATTGCCGAAAGTAAAAGGGAAAAAAAAGAAAAAGAAAATGTAATAGCTTTATAAAAAGAAATAAGAGTAGGTCACGGGGGGCGATCAAGGGGCCTGCAGTTATTGAAGGGATATTGAAGTTATTGAAGGGGATCCACTGAAAGTTATACTTTTATTCTTTATTTTTATTCGGCGTATGCGGAACTAGAATCTCTGCAAGAGAGAAAGCGCAGACGATAAACAGTGAAGTCAGAAAATAAATTCCAATTTAAGTTAATAAAATTTGCAGGATTTAATTAGAGATGGCATATTATTTAAAAATTAAAAGTTTTTTTAATTTTTATTCCAGTTAACTTTGGAATTGTTTAAAATAAATTGTATGATTTAGTTCTTAAAAGGGTAAAATTGGTGGTCAGATATTTGCAACGAAGGCGGGTAACAAAGCTCACAGAGAATTATCAGAACAGAAATGTAAAATGTCTCGTTTATTAGAAGACAGATACATTGCTGGAATTGAATTAAGAAATATCATGTTAGTAACGTACATAGGAGTGGGAAACCGGAATGTGTGAAATAATTAAGCCTAACTCACGGTCCGAAAAAATGGCGTCTCTTTCTTACTGTCATCGTAATCAAAAACTGAGATTTTCAATATGAACTTTAAAAAGAAGTAGCATCCTTGGTTAATAAATAAGAGTGAAATTGACTATTGCGTTTGAATTAACCATAAACTATTAATGGATCATATTAACATACACAAATAAGCCTGTTCACAGACTTTTTTTTAATGAGCAGCAATTAATTACCTAACTAAGGAACAATTTTTGAATTTGTCGTACTAACAATTTAGCGTGAATGCGTATAAATAAAAAGGGATATTTATCATAAAGTAGATAAGAAGTTTTAAAAACCCATTCTTTTATTTCACTTTTCAGACACTAGAATGTAAATGAATGATTCGCTTCCATGAGGAAATAGCATTAAATTTTACAACGGAGACTTAAGTCTTTACTTACAGTCTAGATGGTTTATAATAACAGACATCTATTAAAGAATCACATAAGCTGAACTTAAATTAGAACCCACATTAAGAACATAAGTTCACAAAAAAAATAGTGATATAAAAACTAAAATTACAGGGTTTGAAATACTTATTAACTCAAATTCATCTCTAATTGCCTCTTTTTTATTTGACGTAACATAAAATAAATTTAAAAACTAAGAAAAAAATTTAAAATTAGGCAATTTACGCTCAGGAAGTTGCAACATAACAGAACGGAGCAAAAGATTGTTTAAACAGCTAACCCAGCAGCACGCCAGAATGTACTGTATAATTGTTTTTTCCCCTTTCCTACCTTAATTGAGAACAAGGAGTTGGCAACAGAGGCAGGTGTTCGATGAGAACTTCGTACCCGATGATATGACCCTTTGAAAATTCAACATCTTTGCAGTGGACAGATGGAATTATTCAGTACGTGCTTTCTTAATTTTTGCCCCAGGACTTTACTCGTAAACTAAAGAAGCAGCACGTAACGAAATAAACTTTTCCCGCGCTTGCGTTATGAGGAAATAAAAGGGTAAAAAAGCCAAAGTTTCGTTAAAAAAACCATCTGCTCTTTAAATAAGGTTTGGTAAAGCATACATCTTTAAATTATTTTCTTTTAATTCTTCTCACTCATAAAGCAGATGTTAATTTTTAATAGTTTTCTGGCGTAAATAAGAACAAGAATGGCGGCGGACTCTCGTGAGAAAAAAGAGTCCTTTATGAACGCTAAACTGAATCAAACGTTTTACAAAAAAAAAAGGACTTAGTTTCTTAACATTTAATTAAAAACATTCATATGGAGAGGAAACGGATATGAGATAAAGAACGGATAAGAAAGTGGTGTAAAGAGATATTTCTTATTTGAATCAGCTTAAGCCTTTATTCCTAGAAAGAAGGAAGAAAAAGCGAGCTATTTAAAAAAATTAGTTGATTTATTGTTGATAGAGTAGTAATTGTAGCATTTTTTTTTTTTTTTCAAATGCAAATCGAATGAGCAGTATTTTAGAAGGATTTCAATTTATTAAGCTTAAGGTAAAATATCCTAAAGCAGGCACCCTTTGTAGTTAGCAATAAAATTAAATTGACGTAATTAATGCTAAATATTTTTTTTATAATTCTCCTTTAGAATATAGACTTCTAGTCTGGAGGGGGTTCAACCTTACATCAGAAAAATTTCATGCTGACACCCAAAATCATACTTTTTACTGAATCCTTTAAGTTTTGGAGGTACTTTTTTATGTTTTTAGTGAGTGCTTTGATGGCATAAAAGTAATTAAATATGTACTTGTGCTTGTTGCGTACCACCTAGTTTATGTACCTTTGTCGTTCATACATCATATAAACTATGTGTACTTGTTGCGCGCCATATGCTCACCGTCGCTAAGTTAGGATATGAAATTATTGAGATCCAAGCGCGGTACAATATACTATAATTTATATATTTCCCCTTTTAATAAACAAGAAAAACAATAATGCGCATTAAACGTAAAATTGCGATCAATTTTTCACCACAGATTATACACAACAGCTGCTTACTTGGTTAATTAACATGATAAAGGTTTGAAATTATGTCAACACTCTTACTTTAGCGCAAATCAACTAATAACAGATAAACCGGCATTTCTACAAACAACAAAAAAGAATATTAAAATTAATGAATGGAGAAGTAGATGAACCAAACCATAACAGATCCAACCCTGGCAAACTCATCACCTCCTACGCTGAGTTGCACAATAACATCTGCAACTGACCCACCCTTCAAAACACACATAACACATATGTTATAAAAAAAATAAAAATACCACATCCAACTCCCCCACAATCGAACAGTTTCGAATTCAGGTAAAGTGGAAGTGGCTGGTGTTTCGAAATTTTTTACTTCCGGGACAAGAACACAGATAGGACTTCAGCAAAAGATCCAGCAAATTTGAAGATAAGTTCACTGACCGGACAGACAGAAAGAGAGCACACCCTAATATAATACTTATCTCTACCCCCTCCCCCTTCATCCTATAACCACTTCCCATTTTTAAGAGATGGGGGGGGGGACGTTAAGTAGAAAGAGAGATAGAGAAAAGCTGGAGGCAATTTTTTGTACCAGCACCCATAGGGGGCCCCTTATCTATACGAATTAAAGCATCTCTCAACCAGCCTTGCCCAACACTCCGAAAGTGTGTCACATACAGGCGATGGATATATATTAGGAATGTGTATCAACGACGACGTCACATTTACAAAGTTTTATTTTTTTTTTCCCTCTCAAATTAGGTGAACAATGCGAATAGAAAGTGGGAGCATTGGTATAAACGGGGAATAAATGGGTGCTTAAGTCCACAACTTGACATTTTTTAAGGAAAGATGATGAGTTGAATGCGCCAACCCACATCTCATTGGAAAATTCGGGTTTCCATCTTCGTCCACGATTGATAAGGGAACTTGCAAAAAAAAAGATTATCCTCTTATCAATCGCGAAAAATGCCATGTTTGCTTCTTTTTTTTTTTTAAGAGTGAAATAGAACGACAGCTGATAAATAGTTTGATTTTTAAATTCTATACCAAAAGTTCGAAACAAATTTTTACTATGTTTACATTATTTAAATTCATAAAATGCAGCTGCAACTCATCAGTAATTCGACCTTAAGTTCTATGCAAAAAAAAAAACAAAAAAAATTGTACAAATTTTTACTATGTTTACATTATTATTTTATTTCAGAAAATGCAGGAACAGCAGATTTCATAATTGGATCTTAAATTCCATTCCAAAAAAAATTTTACAAATGTTTGCTATGTTTACATTATCTTAATTCATAGAATGCAGGATACATCGTTGGATCTTTTCGATGCCAAAAAATCCTACAAATTCTTACTATGTTTACAGGGGTCTGTCCAGACATTTTGTGAAAGGTCCGTTTTCGTAAAATTGTGAAAAAAGTACTCGTAATTTGTGAATATAAAATAAACGTTAAGTCACATTCTTTCAACCAGGGTCCTGTTTTTATGAATTTGTGGAAATAGGGTCCGTTATTGCAAATAAAACTTTTTCAATGAGTTTTTAAATTGTAAAGACATACAAGATTATGCTCCACAGTGCAAAACTATAATTCAAAAAATTAAATTTTAAAAAATAAACAGCAATTGCAGCTACTGAATTAACGATGCAACATATAAATATTTGGTATTTAGCCTATTCTGCTGAACGCAGAATATTCATTTCGGACGAATAAAGGAAGAAGCGTCTGCCAAAGACAAAATTTAGTTCGTTTACATCTGTCTTTCTTCCCCCACCCCTTCCTGGGAAGGGTTTATTCGATTAACAAAACAATAGTGAAGATAAACAAATTTGTGAAGGGTCCAATTAAAAGATAAATTATTTTGTGAAGGGTCCGTTTTTATGAAAAGATATTCTGTGAAGGGTCCGTCAAATTTCTTCGAAACAGGCCCCTGGTTTACATTATTTAATTTCAAAAAAATGCAGGAACAGCAGATACATCGTTGGATCTTTTCGATGCCAAAAAACCCTACAAATTCTTACTTTGTTTACATCATTTAATTTCAAAAAATGCCGGAACAGCAGATTTCATAGATGGATCTTAAATTCTATGCCAAACAAAATTTTACAAGTGTTTATTATCAGGGGTCTGTCCAGACATTTTGTGAAAGGTCCGTTTTCGCGAAATTGTGAAAAAATTACTCACATTCTTTCAACCAGGGTCCGTTTTTATGAATTTGTGCAACTAGGGTCCGTTATTGCAAAAAAAAAACTTTTTCAAGGAGTTTTTAAATTGTAAAGACATACAAGATTATGTTCAACACTGTAAAATTATAATTAAAAAATTAAATTTTAAAAAATAAACAACAATTGCTGCTTTTAAATTAGGGATGCAACATACAAATATTTGGTATTTAGCCTATACTGCTGAACGCAGAATATTAATTTCGGACGAATAATGGAAGAATCGTCTGCCGAAGACAAAACTTAATTCGTTTACATCCATCTTTCTTGTTATCTGCCCTGGAAAAGGTTTATGCAAGGGTTATCGTAACATTTTTAGAAGATATATCATATATCCCTCAAATCATAGTTTAGAAACCTTAGACAAGGCGCGTAGCAAGATTTTTCAACAAAAAACAAGCACCTTTTAAGTACTTTTTAAGCACCCAAAAGATATTTTTAATCACTTTCCAAAACAAACAAAAAAATCATAATTAGGATCCGTGCTGTAACAAAAATGATTTTTTCTATCGTTTAAAGTTCTTAATTTATAAACACAAAACCAATAAAATTCAAAGAAATTACATAACAATGCATTTTATTGTAATTTAGAACGACAATCGATACGACAAAGAAAAAATCTATTTTTAAAAGATAGAAAATTAAGCACTTTTTACAAATATCGAATTAAAAAAAAGCACCTTTAAAGGCTTTTAAAACAGGTAAATCAAATATAAGAACCCTTAAGCATACTGCATGGATGTATGTAAATATGGATTTTTTTTTTTTTTCATTCTAGAATACATTTCAAAAACACACGTGAGGATTTTCAAATGTTAATAAGATAAAGAAAAAAAAAGTTCTAAATTTTAATCACGTCACCGAACAGCAAAATAAATAAAAATGACAGCTACCTCCCACTGGTAACCTTCGCAGGAAAATTTATATACCAGGGGTCTGTCCAGACATTTTGTGAAAGGTCCTGTTTTTGTAAAATTGTGAAAAAACTACTCATAATTTGTGAATAAATATAGAATAAGCGTTAAGTCACATTCTTTCAACCAGGGTCCTGCTTTTATGAATTTGTGCAAATAGGGACCTGTTATTCCAAAACTTGCTAAAAACCTTTTCAAGAAGTTTTTAAATTGTAAATAGACACAAGATTATATTCAACAATTGCTGCTACTAAATTAGAGATGCAAGATACAAATAGTTGGTATTTAGTCTATACTGCTCAACACAGAATATTCATTGCGGACGAATAATGGAAACAAAATCACTCATATTTTTAATAATTTCAATTGACATATTTTAAATATTACAACTTAGTAATGTATTACTTACTTTTAATGTGTTACGCATTAAGTAAATTTAAACAATTCTTAGGTATATAATAGTACTTTAATTTAAAAAAGTGAAATTAATTTTTTTTTACATAATATTCTATTAATTAATTTTATGAATGAATATAAATTCATCAATTATTTATTTACAAAAAAAAAATTATCATTTAATTTCAATAAGAACGTACACACGATGTTTGTAAATATAGAAATATTCTCTTATAATACTACATTTGGAATTTAAACTTAGGGAAACTTGGAAAACTTAATTCGTTGCGAACCGTTTTTCTGTCCGTCCTCCCCGGGAAGGGTTTATTCGACTAGCAAAACAATATTGAAGATAAACAAATTTGTGAAGGGTCCGATTAAAAGATAAATTATTTTGTAAAGGGTCCGTTTTTATGAAAAGATATTTTGTGAAAGGTCCGTTAGCGGACCCAAATGTCTTCTAAACAGGATCGAACCCACGAACTCATGGACTTGGGCCCAGTGCCCTACCAACCAGGCTATCCCAGCCTACAGGAAATGATTATAGGAAACAGAGGGTTCAATTTTTGATAAAAGATAAGAGTTCCTAGAATAGATAACATTAATAAATCTAGAGAGAAATGGATAATATCGATTATTTGATGATTAACACGTGACTCAATAAAGGGACCAAATGAACAATATAATGGATAATAGCCTAGTTCTACGTACAATTATAATTGTTTTTAACGTTAATTAAAAAAGAGAGAGAGATCTGCAGTAGTAATGATGATCATAATACGAATGAAATAAATAAAAAAATATATATATAAGACCTGTAATAATAATGATGATCATAATACGAATGAAATATATAAAAAAAAATATATACAAGACCTGTAATATTAATGATGATCGTAATACGAATGAAATATTAAAAAAATTTTAAAAAAAAACAATAAGACCTGTAATAGTAATGACGATCATAATACGAATGAAATAGTCGTAACAAAATCAGCGAAACAAAAAAAAAAAAAAAAAAAAAAAAAAAATACAACTTTATTAACTTTTCTGACGAATATTGCCCGGAAAGTTCATTTTGTAGCTGATAGCTACACTAAGGGATGTTTTTAATATCTAATATTGATTCACTTTGGCTTTGATTCCTTACTTTAGACTAAAAAACCACTTGGTGCCTGTAAATCAAATCCAATTAAAAAATTTTAATCAGAAAAATTTAGTTAAGCTGGTACATTTTTACAACAAGTTAAAATTTCAATATCAAACGAACGTTATTATTAAAATACATTAACAAGGGTCTGTTTAGAAGAAATTTGGGTCCGTTAACGGACCCTTCACAAAATATCTTTTCATAAAAACGGACCCTTCACAAAATATTTTAACTTATAAACGGACCCTTCACAAAATGATTTTTCTTTTAATCGGACCCTTCACAAATTTGTTTATCTTCATTATTATTTTGTTAATCGAATAAACCCTTTCCAGGGCAGAAAACAACAAAGATGGATGTAAACGAACTAAATTTTGTCTTCGGCAGACGATTCTTCCGTTATTCGTCCGAAATGAATATTCTGCGTTCAGCAGTATAGGCTAAATACCAAATATTTGTATGTTGCATCTCTAGTTTAGAAGCAGAAATTGTTGTTTATTTTTTAAAATTTAATTTTTTTAATTATAATTTTACAGTGTTGAGCATAATCTTGTATATCTTTAGAATTTAAAAACTCCTTGAAAAAGTTTTTTTTTTTGCAATAACGGACCCTATTTACACAAATTCAAAAAAACGGACCCTGGTTGAAAGAATGTGAATAATTTTTTCACAATTTCACAAAAAACGGACCCTTCACAAAATGTCTGGACAGACCCCTGATTAATATCATACGAGTCTCTAATTTTCCATTTCAATATTAAAATACAGTTATTACATTATTTTTGTGCCATATTGAGAGGGATGGAAAGCAGTTTAGGGTCACCGCTCAGACCAGCTTTAGCTCAAGGTCATGTTAATATAGGGAATCTTCGTGTATGCTAATATATATGTCTTAATATATCTAAGATAATTCAATCCTGACAAATCCATGAATTAAATAATATTTCCAGGTGTAATTATCACCTCAAAAGCTTAAATCATGATACTCTTTCTACAATTGTACACAATATTTTAATGGCACAATCGTAAGGTTTCTCTGTAAATTGCACGTTCAGTCACAGAAGTTATTTTTAAGTTCTTTTTTTTTTTAATTTCCTAACATTTTTTTTTTTTTTATGTGAAGAAAAAAATTAAAACTTCAATCTGTATAGGCAGCGTAGAAAAATGAAAACATCTTTCTGATAGATTTAATAATTAACATGTTTCGCCAAAATTTAAACATTTCTAACGTGAAAAAGCTATGGGCATATGTACGTAAGCCTCACTATTTTATTTTAATGATTCTTTTATTTTACTGATTATTTTATTAAATTTCAAGCAATTAAAAAAAAAAACAGAGAAGTGAACATCTTTCATGCAGATTTATTTTTAAAAACTCCAATACATTTTAACAAAAGGATATTTCAATCAATATATGAAAAAAAAATGGTGAACAGGTTTCATATAATTTCAAAAATTTAATATATTTTTACAAAACTAAATTTCAATCAATAAGGCAGAAAAATTAACATCTTTCAGAAGCACAACAAATATCAACAAAATCAAAATTAAATCAATATGTGAAAGAAAAAAAAAGGTGAACAGGTCTAATGTAGTTTAAAAAACTTAATATGTTTTTTACAAAACTAAATTTTAATTAATATGACAAAATGACAGAAAGACGAACAGCTTTCATGTTTAATTTCAAAAACTCAATTAATTTAAACAAAACTAAATTTAAGACAAAATATTTCCTACGAATTTCATTTCAAAAGATCCTAAGCATTCATTTATAAATTTTAAAACATTTTTCTCATTAAGAAAGCACGATAAGGCACCCTAAACACTAAAAAGACTGAAATACCTATATTGCCCATTGTGAAAGAATAACTAACGTATAAAGAAATTTGTTTAAAATTAATTTTTAATATTTTTGATATTATTTGCAGTCATATAACAAGTTATTAGTAAATATCAACAATAAAAATAATTATATTAAAGTCACAAAATTCTAATAAATTGTGTCATTATATATATATACATCATTGTTTTTCTAATTGAAATTAAAAAGCAGTCAATATGACTTCCTTGGCCAATCTAGTGTTAATTTCATTCCATGACCAACAAAACCACGACATGCAACTTATTCTCGAATTTTCTTTTCAAACAACTGTAAATTTGTTACAAAATAACTTTTCAACTTCAATCAGTATTGAGAAAGGTGAGCATCTTCATTGTTACGAATGAGACAACCTTTTTGACCTTTGGCGAGAAAGCAAGGCGGTAAAGCCAACATATACCACTACTGTTGTCTGATGCTTGACTGGATCTATGACTGGATGCGTTATATCCTGGGGGCACCTCAGTTGGCGATTTGGAAATAGAAGACAAGAGAGGAAGGTAGTTTTTTTTTTCTAATTCTTTTTAGCGTTCGAAAATGCTTTTCATGCCCGCCCTCCGTTATACTGGTTGGGTAAGTTAGCAAATACCGCTACATTTTTCCACTACCCTCTCGAATTATAAGGGCATCAACTTTTTTTTTTTTTTTCCCTTAACATCAACGTTGTTTTGTCCAACGCCGGGCCGAGCCAAGGCATCAAGAAAGAATTCCTTTGCGAAATCGAGATTTTTTTCCTCTTATGGTCAAAATTACAGCTTCAATAATGAACACAGAGAAAGAAAATGGCAAAATGGAACAATTTCGAAATCGAATAAGAAAAAATCATTCAGGTGACTCCCATCCATTAGGGCCATATGGACTTTTTTAAAAGCATAGTAAAGTTACATTACATAAAATTTTTTTAAAAACGTATGCTTAAAATAAATAAAAACGGTAATGAATTCTGATTTTTTTTTCTTCAAAAAAAACTAATGCGTTTAAACTTTTTAATTTCTGAAAAAGTTGCTGCGTGTTTTAAAAATTGGCCACTGATAAAAATGCGCTACAACTGGCCACTAGCGAAATTCCCGAATTTTGTTCCTAGTTCCCCTGCCTCTACTTTTTCAAAATAAATAAATATTATGAGCATAAAATATTATAAAAACCATATTTCGAAATTTAATTGTTTTGGGGACAGCTTTAATTATAGAGCAGTGGTTACCAACTGGGGGGCCACATCAGGCCCGCGAAGCCTTTTTTGTGACCCGTGAACTAAAATACATTAGTTGTCATTTTTTTTTTTGCGGACAATTTTTGTAAAAAAATCTATATGGATTTAAAATACTTTTCTTTCTTTAAAAAAAAAAAAACCTAATTTCTTCGTTTCTGTGAAATTTAACATACCAACGGTGCAAAAAAATTTTTTTCTCAGGTAAAAATCTACTTCTTATTTTAATTAGTAATTCAATACTTTTGTTTCGTGCAACTTTATAAGACTCTGACAGTAATATTTAATGTTCCTTCGAACATAAAAGAGTCCTATATAAAGTTTTGATGAAGTTGCGGCCCGCCAATTGACTGGCCCCGGCTTCATGTAAGTTGGAAACCCCTGATCTAAACATACCATTTATTGATGTAATGACTCTTTTTTTTTCATTGATTCATAAATACCAAATAAAATGTCATTTACCTGGTTCTTCCCCTAAACTTTTCAATTGTGTCATACTGTCAAATCTGCGTGCATTTCGTAGTATACGTTCGAAACAGTTTGATTTTTTTAAAATTCACCTCGTTCAAAAAGAGGTGATTTAGCTAGTTTATTTATTTATTTTTTTATAAAAGTAACGCAAACAAAAAACTCTTGTTTTTAACTAATTTCTATATTTGGTATGAATTCCTACATTTTGTCTGAAATTCTTTAAGTTAAATAGAGCCACCATGATTTTAAATTTATTTCGAACTTATAACGTCATTTAAAGCTAAATAATAATAATAAAAAAACGACAAATTTAACACTAAATAATAATAAAAAAAAAACGACAACGGCAAGAAACTCTCAGAACTTTCACTTTATAATCAACTTCAAAAGAAAAAAAAAATATATATATAGTCGAAGCCCGATTTAACGAACCCCTATTTACTGCCCTATATTAACCCTATACCTATAATATAACCTATAGAACCCCTATATTAAATCTGACAGTAATATTTAATGTTCCTTCAAACATAAAAGAGTCCTATATAAAATTTTGATAAGTTGCGGCCCACCATTTGACTGGTGTTTTTAATTGCGGCCCCCGGCCTCAAGTTGGAAACCCCTGTTATAGTTGTTGTTGTTGTAGTTCATTTACGTCGCACTAGAGCTGCACAATGGGCTATTGGCGACGGTCTGGGAAACATCCCTGAGGATGATAATCTGCAGAGGAGATGGCACCCCCGCTTCGGTAGCCCGACGACCTGCACGCGAATTCGAGCACTTTACGGTAGAACAGTTTAACGAGGACCAATACCGCACACCCTCGGTCCCTACGGAGACTGATCCAAGTGGTCACCCATCTGCACACTGACCGCAGTGATGCATAACTTCGGTGATCTGCTGGGAAACGTGTCTTAACGATCAGTCCACTGCGGGACCCATAACTATTTGTGATTATAGATCGTAATAATTATTTATTGAGATAATTACAATTGTATTTTATATTTATCTGTCTCCCGATTACAATGACTTTAAGAATTTTTTTTTGTTTGAAAACTGAAAATACCATTTAAATATTCCTACTTTCATGTTGCCTCCAGCACAATTACGTAAGTTCAGCGCAGCGCATTTACTACAGAACAATCCTGCTATTAACAGAGCTTGCGCAGAACATACGTGTATGAACATGCAGGATGCTACAATATTTCTAATAAAATGTTTTTGCGAGCTCACAGTTTACCAATTAATATTGCGAATATTTTTATGCCTATATCTAAACCAATATATTTTAATTCGAATGTGAATCTTGTTTTCGACTTCTGTTTGGAACACGTTTTTATTTGTTTGTTTGTTCTTTTAAACATGTTTTTTTCTCTTTTTTTTTAAAGGGCAAAACAATAGTTTTTGTTTTAAATAAAAATTTATTAAGCTATTATAAAGTGTAATCATTAACTTTTTAAAATCGTGCCAATAAAAATCGTGTAAATACGGTACTTTTTCATATATAAATTAATATTATCAATAAACAATCAAAAAAATGCCCACTTTCGTTGCATAAGCCTTCTAACATGATAAAAAAGAATAATTGAAAATTTTGAATATGCTTCAATTATTTAAATATGTTTTGCACACAACATTTTCGTATTTCTATTTTCAGTTTTTTCTGGGTTTTTTTTTTTTACCGAACTCATTCCTATGATATAAATCAATATAGAGTTCTAAGCTTTTCTTTTCTAAAAAAAAAAAAGTGATTTTCAAACAAATTTCGCCAAAATGAGATGGCAACCAAACGATTGAAAGTAGAGTTAATCAATGCTTGCAGAAAGTTTCTTAATTGAGATTTTGCGATCGCAGAAAGTTTTTTCATTTTATCTAAGTTTGAGCAAATGATTATTTAGAGCAACACAAACTCAGATTAGCTACTTAACTCAAGATTAAAAAGATTTTTATCATAAAATTTACTTTTTTTTTTCATTTTGAAACTAGAAGTATTTATATAAATAATAGAAAGTAAAGTACTTAAAAAGATTTTTCTTTTAAAAAAATTATCTCAGTTTTAAAAAAGAAAAATAATTGTTTAAACCACATTGGTTTAAACCAACCAACCCTGTTAGTATGCATAAGTAAATGAATTTTCCCTAATGGGTGGGGATATATTATTGAACGGGAAGATATATGCCAAACCTCGATTATTCAGCAAATATCGGTAATATTTCTGAGTCTAGAACCTGACCAAAATGGTGCTTCACACCTTTTAAAAAAAATTATCACATCACAAAAGACGCATTTACGACACAGCGATTGATTGATATCGAAGAAAGGAAAATACTCAAATGAAATAATAAATTGGCGAAGCGAAATCTAAAAATATTAAAATTACAATATTTAAATAATAGTTGTAAAAATAAGCATAACGTGGTAAATGAAATAAGAAATTAATTTTTTCTTTTTTCAACTAAAATAAAAAAGATAACCTTCGTTAAGGACGATTCAAGGGGAGGAGAGAGGAGGGGGCTCGGTTATAGCAGCAGTATTAAGCTTACAAATATGCAGCATGCATCCTTCGCAGTCGTATGTCAGGCAAAGATGAGGCAAACATTTTTTAAACACCAGATGTGCAAAAAAAATTTATCGAAACTTCCTTGACCTTCATAACAAAATTCAAAATTTTCATGAAATATAGCTAGCTAAAAGCTATTAAATAAATAAATAAATAAGTATACTTTATATCTAAAAACCTCTTATCGCAGCCAAAATAAAATCATAATAATAAATTAAAGTAAAAAATACAGAACAACGGTAAAACTATAAAATATTCCAATAAAATCGTTTGATTTCGAAAATATAGGAAGTAGTACTCCCCTCAGAAGGAATTCGCTTCCCGTTTTAGGAACGGAAGAAATGAAAAAGAAAAGCGAAAAATTTCCCCTTCCCGAATAAAAAAAAAGGGTAGGATCATCAACTAACGGTTGTGGCGAAAAGTATGGAAGGAAAAAGCTAAAACTCGCCAATGTCAAACGATAGGTCGTCAAGGACTTACATATGGGCGGGTGAGAAATTGATCCATAGAGCATTATTCTAATAACAGCCTTTAAAATCTCGTCTGATAAACTACATAGAACAAATATCGCCCTTCTTATCTGAGATTATCCATTCATTTGAATAAAACCAATGTTCGAACATTCTGGAAGAACGAAACCAGTTTCGACGGCCGGTCACGTAAATTAGATTTAAGCTTTAGAGCGTTTAAAATAATGAAAATGTATGGATAGGCCATGCATAGAAAGAATTTAGAATTGCTTTAAAAATGGAATAGCGGTATTTATCACTTTTAGAAAAATAAAGATAACATTAAATAAGGGGTATTCACCCTTTTTAAAGAAAAATGTCATGAAGAAAAATGTCATTTAAAGAAAAATGTCATGAGGGTTGCTTTACAATTAACGGTTACTTTACGGTTTACTAATTACGGGTTAAATTAAAAAATGGCTATTGTTAGAGGAAAATATTAAAAGTTACTATAATAAAATCTAATATATTATGAAATAATTGTTTGGTTAATTTAGTATACATAATTTTAAAAGAATTTTCAGACGATAATTTTAAAAGAATATTCAGACGATTTAAAATTTTAATAGCTATATGCAAAATATTTTAGAGCAGTAAGGAAAGGTGCACAAATTTATAATTTAAACTTCTATGTACTGAAAAAAATTTTTTAATCTATTTTGTACATAAATTTCTCTTAAAAATTTTATTTAACTTAAATTAGACTTTTATGTGCTTTAAAGAATTATGAATAGAACTATTAAGCCTTAACTAATTTTATTTCGTAATAAAGTACCATTCAAATAAAAGTAAAATTTAATATGTTTTAAAAGGTTAACAATAAGATTTATTTGCTTAAATAAATATCTACGCATTTTGAGAGCTTTGTAGGTACTGGTTCATATAAATATTATTTTATTAATTCAAAGGATTCCGTAAATTTTCATAAAATTTATTATGAATTTAAATAAATGTGCTTTCAATCCTTAGGCAAAAGTTATCAATTAAGTAATCATACTAGTTTTCTTTTTAATAGATGATTGAAAGAAACTTTTTTTTAAATTTATCTGTACATGTTAAAAACTAGATCATTCTGTTGTTTTATTATTATTATTAAACAGACTTAAATAAGAGAAATATTTTTTTTTTAAAAAAAGAATTTTTTTTACACATAAAAATTATTACATTCATAATTTTGTAAACTTAAAAATATTTTATACATTGATATGACACATACAAGTGTCTTCTAGCCACTTAAACTCATGGAGAAACTGATCTGTTTTCTATATAAAAGTCCTTATCTTTTTATGTCAATGTCAAAATCTTTCTTTATCTTTTATGAATAGCTAAACACGAATAATCTAAATTATGAACACTGCCACAACTTCATTAAACTTTTCTGTGAACTCGAATATAAAGCAATATAATTCATAGAGACATTTTTATCTCCCATTTTTTTAATTAATTTATCCAAGAATTATATTAGAAACTAGGTATATAGATAATTTTTAAAATTTGCGAGGAATTTCAATGGCATCCATACATAATTACTTTTTATTTTAATGTTATGAAAATTTAGAACTAATAAAAACTAGTGTAAGGTTAAGCTTGTAAAAAACTGGTTAAAACAGACGAAAACTGAGAATGATTATCACGAAATCAGTGTATGTGTAAATTTTTTTTTAGTCGAATTTAAAACAATTAATATATGTATGTACAGTAATAAATAAATAAACGTAAGTATTTTACTCTAGTAAACGAGGGCACAACCTGCGGACCATCGACTATTGATGTGCGGCCCGCGAAAGCTTCTAAACGCAATGGATATTTTTACTTTAAATAGAAAAAAAATAGCGAAAATTTTCACTAAATTCATATGTCTATGTATAGTAATAAATAAACAAACATAAATATTTTACTCTGGTATACGGTCCACAACCTGCGGCCCGTTGACTATTGCGGCCCTCTAGAGCTTCTAAACACAATGGAATTTTTTTTTTTTTTTTTTAGAAAAATAAAAATTTAAAATTTTGAAATGCACATTTGAGTCATTACTTTTTGATGCGTTCAATTTCCACAGATTCCTTTATAAATTCACGTTGTATTTTTTTATCATTTTCTTTACGGTTATTTATAACAGTTGCTATGAAATTTTGAGTGACTTTAAAAATCCCAATATTTCAATAAGCGAATTTCGAATCTGAGTAATCCCTTTCTGGCATGTTTTACTTTTGCCGATTATATCACAAATCCGAGTGATGTTTCGATCGTTTTTTGGGCAATTATAAATACAAATTTCCACGTGGTTTTTAAAATCATTTATTAAGACTCGTGAGTTGTAAAACGTTCTTAATTTGTGCCGATTTCATCATAAATCTAAAGAGTTTTTTAAAGACACTTATTGCTTTGCTTCTTGATTTTTAACTACGACATTAATTACGATACGAGAGTTTCAAATCGCATATTTATATTATCACTATTTGACGTGCTTTTTTATTTTGCCGATTTTATCACAAATCGTAGTTATTTTTCAATAATTTTTTCGACAGTTTTTGAGATCGGCAGTTTTGCTCTCGTTGTTTTAAACATTTCGAATTTTATTATGACATGCCACTTTCAAATCACGCATTTAAATTAATTACTTATTGATACGCTTTATTTGTGCTGATTTCATCGTAAATTTAAGTGTTTTATTATTTTTTTTAATTCTTGCGATGTTTTTCCCCGCGATTTGGCGGATCCCATTACTTGAACTTCAATGTTATCGCGACAAAAGAGTTTCTTAAGTCAGATAATCAATCACTTTCTGATACAATTTATTTGCGCATAATTCACTGTTATTTTTCCGTCATTTTTTTGGTAGTTATTATACAATGTTATTGCAACCTGAAAAATTCGAGAAGTGAAGGAGAACACGAATTTTTAAAACTGATCACAGTTTATAATTTATTTTTGTTTTAAATTTTTTAGAAGCTTAATTTTTTTTTTTTTTTTTTTTTTTTTTACGCAAAAAACCGAAATGAACACGTTTTTTATTTCAAATTCATAAAGCCTCTATCAATTCAAGAAATAGAATCTGAAATATAGTACCAAATAAATATTGAATCTTACTTAGCACTATAATGGTTTTATTTTAATTTTTGGTTTTAGTTTAACTCAATAAATTTTCTTTAATTAAAAAATTAAAATTTATACAGCTCATTAAAATATGAAGGTTGGTAATTTGCTTTACACTATCATTCTGTGAACATTACAGTTTTTTCCTTCTTTTTTTTTGTAGAATTAATATTTTATATTTCTTTTTCCAAATAATATATATATATATGAAAAAATATAAATGAAATTTTAAAATATCTATACATAAAAATCCAAAAAAAAGGATATAATAAAGGATATAAAAAAAAGGACATCAGCTCACACAATTATATCTGCAAAAAAGAGTGCTTTCTAATATTGTATCAATATAGCCAAAGCAAAATATATCAATACAATAGTGTGAGGAGCACTCAAAAAATTTCTTGAAACAAAATAGAATATATATACAAAATATATATAAATTAACAAAAAGGGAAAAATGATTTTAAAAAGGATCAGTTTTTTTCATTTTTGAATGAATTCTAATATAATTGAAAGCATTTAATTTTTTCGCAAATATAAGTTAGCTGATAAAAAAATTAAATTCTTAAAACACTAGTGCTAGGATAAAAAATATCTAGGATAATAGTGATTGGCCACCAATATGATTAAATATGTGTGCAGTCCTTCATTAGTCAACTGGCTGTGCAAGTGGCCCTTCACTCAGAAAGGTTGTGCACACACTTCGACATGAATCTAGGCTAGCATGAAAGTATGTTACTGACTATAGGATAGGAGTGCACAACCTTTTTGAGTGAAGGGCCACTTTCACCAGTCATGTTAGCTGCAAATATATATTTTGAATAAACATTAGTGTTCTAAGCACTAAATATTTTTATCAGTGCTTAGTCACTTATTTTCAGAAAATTAAATACTTTTAATTATTTAAAACTAAAAAAACTGATATTTTTTTAAAAACTTTTTCAAAATAATTAATTTATCATATATAAATATTGGCAGGGGGGGTGATATAAATTTTCACCAAAAGGAAGCTTACAGAATGAATATGCAAAAAAAATATATACATTTTATAAAGTAATATAAATTTGAATTAAATATTTTAAACAAAAACCACATTAAAATAAATATTTTAATTGCATTCAGAAGCTCCCGTGGCCTGCACATTAACAGTCAGCGGGCCACAGGTTGTACATCCCTACTACTGTAAGACATGGGTGCCATCCTTAGGGAGGTGGGCAGTGGTTATTATATCCTCCTCAATATTTCGGACAAATAAAGAAGATTTTCATGAATCATAGATTTAAATTCAATAAGGATGAACACAAATAAAAAATAAGTCTTTTCGCATATGTTTAGCAGTGTGTGTGAAATTTAGAGACTCGTCCTCTTCAAAAAGTGGACATCAGCGATTCTCATGCAATTGATATTATCTTAAAATAAATATTAGTGTTATAAACCCCAGTGTTTTTTACAGAAGAAAAAGAATTTTACATTATATTCCATTGTATTTCATTATATTTTTACTTTTATTGCTTCGCTTTAATTGAGAGTCATTATCTCTTCAGGAAATTTTTTAACAGACTTAATGAAATTTTTAAATAAAAGCCCAATAATTATTTCAGTTTCCATAATATTTAAATAGATATTTTGAAGGCTGCTTTCAAGTTATACAACAGTATAAAATCCAAATTATAACACGATATAACTTTTTAAACAGAATTATCGATAAGAATTTTAGTCATAAAATGGTAAAAGATTCTAACTTCCATAATAACTTATCCTTCTCTTTTGTTTTAAGTTAAAGATAACATAAATAAATATTAGAATTTAAACTTCTTTTTCTACAACTAGAATGTCTACTATTTGTTAATAACTATTTGTAAATAATAAAGCTAATTGCAGATGAGATTTTATACATATTTAAAATCTAATAAAAGCGTGGCTTTTTTCCTGAAATTTTCTTTTTAAAATACATTAAATCATATAAGAGGAGTGACAATTCTAGACTTAACGTTTTTAAATTATTTAGCTAAAATTTGTTGTTAATTGGTAATGTTATCTTATATTTATTTTTATCTGATAAAGCATAGCAAATTGATGACTTTTTGTTCACATAACCTAATAATATGACCTGTTTAATAATCCTGTATGAAATTCATTATCATGTTATCGAGATTTTTTTAAGCGTTTTTTTTTTTTTTTTCTTCTTCTTGTCGTAGACAGTTAAAAATGTTAAACAAGTTTTAACAAAGAATAATTTTACATCGCCAAATTTGGCGAGAAAACGTGTACTACTACGATTCATAACTACAATCTTACCTCACTCAGTCCAACATTAATGAAGGCAAGTGTTAAAGATCAAAACAATCAAACAATGTAGGAGTAGTAGTTATTTATTGGACCATATATTTATAATAGTCTACTTTGCAAAACTAAGTAATAAAGCTTTTAAAGTATCTTCAAACAATTATCTCCGTAACCCTACCGACTATACTATGTTGTATAAGATCAATTGAATAGGACAAAAAGTTGGAATGTTTCAAATAACCAAACCACGACTTTAAAAACTTTTTAAGATTTTTGTCAAAAAAATATGGCTGAAATCACGGAAATGATGCACCATATGATCAATAATTCAGTATTGAAAGTACATAATATCAATATAATAGATGATTTTTAAACTGGGATAACATTATGACGAATTATTTAAATACCGCCAAATTTGGCGAGAAAAATATGTACCGCAATACATTACTATAACATCATAAAATTAGACCTCCAATATATCAGATAGTTATTTCTCAAATTGAAATATTTGATGAACACTAAAAATATATACTGGCCATTTTGTTTTCAAACAATTACGTATCACATACTACCGATGTTGCGTAATCACTGCAAAAATATATTGATCATTTAATTTTAGAATATTATCGTATTCAATTATAACGATAATGTTGCCGAATCAACCATACGTTGATCATTTTGTTTAATATAATTACGAATTAAATCATATCGATAATGTTGCATAATTACTGTTAATATTCATTGATCATTTAGTTTGCAAAAAATTACGCATTAAATCATACCAATATTGTTGCATAAATCCCTGTAAATATATATATTGATCATCTTTATACGAATAATTACGCATTAAATCTTACCAATATTGTTGCATAAATCCCTGTATATATATATATTGATCATCTTGTTTCGAATAATTATTAAATCATACCGATATTGTTGCATAATCCTTGTAAATATATATATTGATCACCTTTTTTCGAATAATTATTAAATCATATCAATATTGTTGCATAATCCTTGTTAAAAATATATTGATCATATTGTTTCGAATAATTACTCATTAAATCATACCGATATTGTTGCATAATCCCTGCAAAAATATATTGATCATCTTGTTTTGAATAATTACTCATTAAATCATACCGATATTGTTGCATAATCCCTGTTCAAAAAATATTGATCATCTTGTTTCGAATAATTACTCATTAAATCATACCAATATTGTTTCGTAATACCTGTAAAAATATATTGAACATCTTGTTTTGAATAATTACGCATTAAATCATACCGATAATATTGCAATATACATGAAATCAAGAGCATAGAAATAGGGAACAACTATACTAATGAAGAACAATAGTAATAAGAGCTACTGACCTGTAATTTCAAGGGAATGGTCATCTTGCCCTTGTGTCACGGCCGCCACCGTGGTGGTGGTCGAGTCGCTGTTCATATCGCTGGCGGACGATACATTGGGTCCACCGTCAACTAACATCACTTCCCGTTCCACGCCTGGGCCGATCACGATTCACTTTCTATAACAAAACACCACCCGGCAGCAATTATTGCTCGCGGAAGCAATTACGATCATCCATAAGATGCATCAGAAATCGTTAACATCAATAATCGTAGCGGTCAACCTTCACACAACAAAATATCTTTGCGTTTCTTTATTTTCGCAACTTTGTGAACCACAGGTCAGAATAGCCGGTGGAGATCAAGGACAAGGCTTAGCGTTCTTCCTTCCGTAGCGTTTTAGGGTAGGTAAAGCCAGCCCTGAAAAAACTTCACTTTCAGACGCAGTGAGCAGGCGCAGAAAAGTGGGTTAAAACGGCGAGCTTTCTCGAAAGTAGGTCACTAGTGTTACCAAGTCGCTTTCGCTAGTGATAACACGAAATCCCTCGATGATGAAACGTACACATTATGACATAATCACACAAGTCTTCTACAAGCAGTTAGAGAAAGGGATAGGATGTTTTAAAAACAAAAGGCAAGAAAAGTATTATAGAAGAAGGAACCTAACTACACGAACCGCCGCCGTTGATGTAACTGCCGACAATAAACACAGAAGTCACGTGGTAACGCTATCGATGCGCTTTGCCGGAGTTCCACCACTTGCCGAATGGGGAGGAGCGAATTTTATTTTTGTATTTTGGGTTTCGATATTTTTTTGCTAAGGGCGGATGTAAAAAAAAAATTTTTTTTTCCTATTTATATATAATTTTTTTCTTTTTTATTTCCCTTCAGATTTTACTTTCGTAAATTTTGTTAACTTCTTTTTGGCAAAGAAAAGGAAAAAGTAGGACACTTTTTTCGCTTTTCGTAGTTTTTCCTACCACAAAATGCAATTTTATTTCTTTATTTTTTGACAGGTATATTGCTTTTTTTTAGGTATATATTCTGCAAAAAAAAAAATTTTATTATTATTTATAAATTTATATTAACGGAAGTCAATCAATGTTAAATATTAAATAGTTAGTTTTCCTTTTTAAATTTAACAAACTCACAATAATTAACCCTTCCTTAATAATATTATCTGTGGTATCATTAAGGGACATATTTAAAAGCAGCAATTTATTGAATTATTTTTCTATATTTATTTATCATTAATTTGTTATGCAATTTTATTTCTTTATTTTTTGACAGGTTTATAGATTTTTCTAAGGTATATATTCAGCAAAAAGAATTTTTTTTTTATTATGATTTATGAATTTATATTAAGGAAAGTCAATCAATGCTAAATATTAAATAGTAAGTTTTCCTTTTTAAATTTAACAAACTCCCTAATTAGCCTTTCCTTAATAATATTATCTGTGGTATCATTAAGGGACATATTTAAAAGCAACAATTTATTAAATTATTTTTCTTTATTTATTTATACTTACTTTTTTATGTAATTTTATTTCTTTATTTTTTGACAGGTATATAGATTTTTTCCTATGTATATATTCTGCAAAAAAAAAAATAATAATAATTTATTATGATTTATGAATTTGTATTAACGAAAGTCAATCAATGTTAAATATTAAATAGTAAGTTTTCTTTTTTAAATTTAACAAACTCACAATAATTAACCCTTCCTTAATAATATTATCTGCAACAATTTATTAAATTATTTTTCTTTAATTATTTATCATAAATTTTTTTACAGTTTCATGTAAAAAACTGGAGCTAGAAAGTTATATTAGCTCACAATTTTTTTTTACTAGAATAATAAAAAAATATTTGAGTTTTTTTTTTCTTCCCTTCTTTTTTCTTAATTTATTGTTTAATTATAAGTCTCATAAGAATTAAATAAGGATTTCAATTTTATTTTTTTCTAAATTTATTTTGAGCGTGACTGTTCTGCGCACTGTGAGCAAGTTACGGAACTTACATCAGTGTACTGAAGTACTTATGACATTATTTAAAACAGCAACTTAGTAAATTTCACACCTGTTGCTGACAGTTTGCTGTAAAATACATGGATTTTTTACAGTATTTAAGAAATATATTACAGAGTTTTTAGCACTGTATAATTAAAATTAAGAAATCAAGGTAATTGATAAAAGCATAATTAATGCCATGCATGCATAAAGAAATATAGGTGATGTAAGGATAAATTTGTTAGTAATTATGATATTTACACACATTAATAATACAATAATCTGTATTTCTAATTGTATAAAATTATTGAGAATAGATTACTGAACATGTAATTATAAAAATTCAAATTTAGGAAAAAATTAAAGTAATTTTTTCAGGTAACTTCAGTTTAATTGATGAGCACTGAATTGATAAGCATTAATTGATAAACACTGATGATTGAACACCATATAGTGGTAATTAATACATCATTGTTTACTAGCCTAGCAGAATTTTTAGAATTAATTAGAATTTTTTATACGATCGAAATGATCAGTTGAATATAAGTGCTGTTGTTTTTTTCGACTTCCTGAACTAATATAAGGCTGATTATAAATATTTTTTAAAAAGTGTGTAATATGGCGAAAACGTCGAGCATGCAAATAAAGCAATGGCCACTTGAAAATTTATTCGAAAAATTCGCACTGAAAAAATTTCAATTTTCTAAAATAAGTAGTTTCTACACTCCCAAAAACATATAACCTTGTGTCGGAATTTTTTTTTTTACTGTCAAAAAAATTTTTGTGCTAAAAACCTTTTTTTTTTCAATAAAGCAAAAATATTGCAGTTTCAAACCTTTCATCCTAAAAGGATTAAAAATTGTTTTTTTAAAACTTTTTTTAAAAAGTATTGTCACTTCGGTAAAGTGGTCACTTAGATACATAATGACGTTTAAGCTGACGTCACACTAGCGATGACGTCACACTAGCGATCCATTAAAATTTCATAAAACGGTGGATTTTAGCTGAGCATGCAAGACTTTACGAAAAGAAACCTTATAATTTCCTAGATTTAAGATTGTTTTTAACTTGAGACTAGCTTTATTCAAGGATTTTTTCACGTTTGAAAACCCTAAATCAACCTTGATTTAAGGTTTTTATATCGAAGGTTGTTTTCCAAGGTTTTGGATTAGGATAATGTGCGTAGAATAGAGCAGATTGTCGGAGATCTCGTTTTAAGATCAGGAGGTTTACCCGTAAACCGCATAACAAACCTTTTTAGGTTTACATTAAAAGGTTTTTGCTGGGTGAAAATAAACCTTATTTCACTATCTGGGACGTATCATTCTTTGAAATGGTACTTAACACTTCTCAGTTGTTAAATAAGCAATGAAGAAAAGTATTTACTATGGCGAAAAGAAAGTCTAATATGCAGAGACGCACTTGACATTTAAAAAGAAAAAATTATAAGAAAAAATTGCACCGTTAAAGTTAACTTATAATTTAGTAAGTTAAATAGTTTCTACTAGCGTCAATCTTTAAGATGGTACTTTCAAAATAAACCTTATTTTGCTATCTGGGACGTATCATTCTTTGAAATGGTACTTAACACTTAGCTCAGTTGTTAATTAAGTAGTATTAAAGAAAAGTATTTACTGTGGCGAAAAGAAAGTCTAGTATGCAGAGACGCACTTGACATTTAAAAAAAAAAAAATTATAAGAAAAAATTCCACCGTTAAAGTTAACTTATAATTTAGTAAGTTAAATAGTTTCTACTAGCGTCAATCTTTAAGATGGTACTTTCAAAATAAACCTTATTTTGTTATCTGGGACGTATCATTCTTTGAAATGGTACTTAACACTTCTAAGTTGCTAATTAAACAATATTAAAGAAAAGTATTTACTATAGCGAAAAGAAAGTCTAATATGCAGGGACACACTTGACATTTAAAAAAAAAAATTATAAGAAAAAATTCCACCGTTAAAGTTAACTTATAATTTACTAAGTTAAATAATTTCTACTAGCGTCAATCTTTAAAATGGTTCTTTACACTTTGTTTTTAAGCTGTCATTTTTTTTCCTTCAAAAAATGGCAATCAATAAACTAAAGTCCAATATGCATAACACATTGGAAATTTAAATTATAGGAAAACCCTACATCAGAGAACTCTGGATTTTTTTTTTTTAACACTAGAAAGACTGCCCAAAAGCAGTAAAAGTGACTGCATTGTGAAGGAATAACTAATGTGTAAAGAAACTTGTTTAAAATTAATTTTTAATATTTCTGATATTATTTTCAGTCATATAACAAGTTATTAGTAAATATCAACAATAAAAATAATTATAAAAGTCACAAAATTCTAAGAAATTGTATCATTATATACATCGTTGTTTTTCGAATTGGAATTAAAAATCTGTCAAAATGACTTCCTTGGGCAATCTTGAGTTAATAAGTAGCATTTGTTATAAAATCAACGAAACAGAGTCGTCACTAATTGAATTTAGGATTTTAATAATCGAAAGAAAGAACAGTACGTCTTACTGTTTTCAAAACAAAAATTGGAATGAATCAAAAGGGATGTGTTGCCAAATCCATAAAATATAATACTAAATAAACGAAGCTGCTTATAATAAAACTGTACGCAAAGTTAATTGAATGCTCGATTTTCAACAGTTTTTACCTGATTCATCCTTTAAAAAATTATCCATTTATCTCAAAAAATAAAAGAAGGAAGAAAAAATAGTTCAGCGAAGCAATCTTTTAATAAATTTTTTTAAGCTCCTAAAATAACATTTCACCTTAGATCTCTTCTTTATCTTAGAGTAAACACTCAGTTACTGGTAATGTTTATGAAAATTTATTTAACTTAAAAAAGCAAAGTGTGAAGTACTATTTTATTGATTGACTTGAGTAGAAAGTATTTATCTCAAAAAATTAAGATTTTCGGTGTTAAAATTTTGCTTTTAGATTTTTTAATTGGATACCTGCAAGCGACGTCATCCTGACGATGGATCCTGATTGAAACGTGACATTCGTTTATATTAGCAACCGTTTTTTTTCTATTCCATTTTGAGTAAGCCTAGTCCATTAAATATGAATTCTCTCAAGTGACACATTCTATATTCTTTTACAAGGAACGATTTGATTTATTTCTCATTTTACACAAAGACAGGTTGCGAGCCGCGATGGCTCAGGGGAAAGAGCGTTCGCCTTCCAATGAGGTGAACCGTGGTTCGATCCCGGCAATGGCTAGTCTCTACGAATTTCGCATCCGGCTTGCACCGACCACAGTGCTGACGTGAAATATCCCCACTGGTTGATAGATCATGGGGTAGAGTCCCCTTGAGGTAGGGCTAACCGTTGGAGGTTTAATGGATTTGCTCATCATGTAACGCATATGCGGGTTAGCTCCATCAAAAAGTCCTCCACGAAGGCAAATTTCTCCCAATACTCGATCCAGGAGTTCCCTTGTGGTCTGGATTGGGTTCAAAATTACAAGGCTACGGAGTTGAACATTAGTAGTCGTAAACCCATAAAATTGGGTCGGCTATTCAACGACGGTTATAAAATATAAAAAGACAGGCGGGAGAGGCCGGGATAGCCTGGTTGGTAGGGCACTGGGCCCATGTCCAAGAGGTCCTGGGTTCAATCCCTACAAACCGAAGATTAACCGTGTAGTAAATGGTGACTGTTACACGTTACATCTGTCGAGTCTCAAAGTCCTCCATGTTCCCATAACAAATCATACCTCTGGGGGTACTGATCCAGGAATTTCCTTGTCTTCTGGATTGGTTCAAAGTTACAAGGCTACGAAGTTGAACACCAGTAGTAGTAAACCTAAAATTGGGTCGGCTGTTCAACGACGGCTGTAATATAATATCTGTCTACATTATGTAACAAAAACGCCATCTCTTTATATGGCGTTGCCGCCCCGATTTTGATTGTTTGACTTGTTTCATTTGCTCAAAAAATATTAACGTTATGTTACGAGAGTGCCCAAGAAAAAATGCCCAAGGAATAAGATTGAATAAAAAATTGTCAATTTAATAATTCGTTCGACTTGTAGTAAAAAATAGTTTTATAATAATTAGAATTTGTAGTAATAAGAATTAGAATGTAGTAATAGTAATTAGAATTTGTTGTAAAAAATATCATGTTGTCCGCTTCGCAGCCCGCTTAACGAGTAAAAATTAAAGGAGTAGGGGAGAGTGGGGTCAATTGTAACAGGGTACGATTGTAACAGAGCAAAAATTTCGAGTGTCGGGTTCTAGATTTGGTTCCTAAGTGGCACACAAGGTGCATTTAACAAATCTACATGTACACCCCTATGGGCAACCATTTTTATGTACTTTTGAAAGAGTTACATCGCAAAAGATATTTTCACGCCACGCAAGTACTTTTTTTGGTATTAGAATACTATATTGTAACAAAGTAATTTTATTTAAACAAATAAAAATTAGTAACCGAATATGTAAGTGGATACCTTAATTAACATTTCAATAAAAAAAAGATTAGTTTTGTTAATTAACTAGCATTGTTTTTAACAAATGAAGCTGAAATGGCGTCTTGGGGACAATTGTAACAATAAGTAAAGG